>NW_008624928.1:13995-68695 GCF_000691845.1 Merops nubicus | reverse complement strand
TTTTTCTTTCTCTTAAAAAAAGGGGGGGGGGCGGGGGGGGGGGGGGTGTTAGGCAGCAGAAGCACTTGTAGAAAATGTGACACTATGTCTTATGAGTGGTTGAGATACTTAACTGAGTAATGGGAGCTTAAGACTTGATCTGCTGCTCCTAAGAAATTACACTTCTGACTCAAAATTGGCTCAAGAACAGAAGGTGTATCAAGGAAGATGACTGTAAAGATGTTACAGGTTGAGATGATAGCAGCAAGAGTACAAAGAAGTGTTAAACGGAGGCGGAAGATCCCTGCACACATTTCTGAAGAGATATATTCTGAAAATATAGTGGTCATGGGAGAAATGTGATTTATTTAAATGTGATTTATCATCAGCTGTGAGCTAATACTGTTAGTTTCAGGAAAAATGAACAAATTTACTATACTGCTAGTACAAGAAGTACTGGTAGTAAAAGTTATATAGTAAACATTATTCTGGCAGAATTTAAAGTGCTTTTTAATGCTGATTTGCTGAGTGAATGCATTCATGTAAGTGTGGATCATCTCTTTACAATTTTATAAATATTTACTTTCCTGTATCCAGTAACTAGCTTCCAATTATTCATAATCTCATTACTGTCTAGCAAAGTCTTTCCTAGTCATGTAGACATTCTTCAGTGATAACTGGTTACACAACAGAGTTTTGAGGCCAGATGTTTTGGCTTATTATAATGTCAAATGTTGAGGCCTGCCTTCTTTGCAGTCAAGAAAATGAAGTCTTTTTCCCTTGGTTGTATTCTATTTGACTAAAGATGCTATGTTTAAATTAAAAAGAAAGCAATGGAAGATAAAAGGAACTAATTTCAATTTAAAAGTTCTTTTTCCCTGATGTTGCTGATATTGCATCTACTCTACTGCTTTTCAATTGCCCTAGCTCAGGCTTTTTGTGCCACTAATCTCTGTGCTAACGTATCATGCTTATGCATAAGCCCTGAAGGAAAGTACAGAGCTATGTGAAGCTCTAACAGGCTCCCAGCACTAAAGATAAATTAGACTTATGATAAGTCTAGATCACATAACCTTTTCGTATATGCAGAAATTAGATCCCAAAAGAGAGGATATACCTTTACTTGTTTCCCTAAGATTTTCAAGCATTCAGAGTTCCAGCTTTGAACAGCTGCTATAAACAGGTCGTTAGAAGTCCAAAAGCCCTAGGTAAAAAGCTCTTTGCTGAGCAACTGCAAATAATGTGCCTAGTTAAGGCTGCTCTTGCCAGAAAACATCAGGCTGACTGTCATGTGTCCCTGAACCTGTCTGACTTGTGTATGTATTGCTGCACACAAAGTATTTGTTTACAAAATCATACAGAAAAGTGAAAGACATTTTGATATGGCAAAACAGCCGATATTTTGGCATGTCAAATATCAATGTCACTTTTAAAGAGGCATTTTTTACGGTGGTATATAAACCAGTGAGCATCCATTTAAACTGATATATTATGGTTAGACCTGGATTCCTCTCACTTAGCTGCAGTTGCATGAAAATTGGTCACCTCGTCTGTGTTAGCTGCTCTATATAAACCACCTGGGTAGAGGCACATTCAGCAGACACTTCCTTCTGTCTTTCTCAGGCACATGTCTTATTCTCTGTCTCATGTCTTATTTTTGAGAGGTCTGAGGAAATAAGTTTAGACTAGATACCTAGTTGTTGGGAGAATAAAATTAGGTTAGTTTAATCTGGATGTTAGACTCTAATTAAAGATTAGAATGTATGTTGGATAGGATATAGGCATTTGTGGGATGGTATGAAGCATGCAAATCTATTCAATCTCATGCTTATGCTTACTAGTAAAAAATACAGTAGTCAAAATCAGCTGTTTTTTCTTGGTGAAGGGACTTAGAAAGGTCTTTCTTTACTTGTTAGAATACTGTTGCTGTGACTTCTGTAGCTTAAATTTCTTCCCATCTGACCGTCCCAGTCACCTTTCCCATTCTCATACCCATATCAGTAAATACTAATATGCTTTCCAGCAGTCAATCTGCACCTCACATCCCAATATCTGTAAATATTTTCAGAAATAAGTGAGCACCTTAGAGTGTTTATTGAGACGACAACTTGGAAGCAAACAATTTTTAGTGTTTTAAGCAATTTTTCTACAAAATATGTTTTAAATGTGCTGAATTCTGTCTTTGTTCAATAACTATTTCCCATAGATCGTTATGCTGTTTCATGAATTTGTATTTTCTTGGTTGGAAAATGTTAGTCCTATTTCATGAATTTGCAACCTGTGTTTTGGATGCTTTTTTTGTGTTTGGGTTTTATTTTCTCTTTTTAAAATTTCCCTTATTTGAACAGATTTATATGATGTTGAAAAAAAAAAAAAGAAAACATTTAAATCTTCATGTACATTACCTTTTATAAGTGTATGATTTGGTAACTTCTAGTTGGTGTCTCACTGTTCATTAGGGACAGCAATCTCAAAATATAGGATTTCATGACTTCTCTCTATTTTAAGGTATTCTGTGACAGATCTAGGAATAGGAAAAAAAAAAAAAAAAAGTATCAATCACCTTATTTAAAGCCTGTGAAATGTTCCAGATGGGTTTCTGTTAGGGGCAATGAGGGGAGAGAAATCAGTGATATTCACCACATCAAACAGCTGGTTTTAATGCTTGTCAGTACCAATAGTAGTTAAGATCAATGGATACCATGAGCTACTGAATCAAAAGACCAAGGACTAGCATATGGAATAAACTCACTGCAAACTGTTTTAGAAGGAAGCAATATGCAATGAATTCCATAAGAAATCCAGCTGATTAGTACCTTTCATTCCCTGTAACTAGCTCATGGGTGTTTATATAGCCACTATGAACTGCTCCAACCACTGACAGTCTGAAAAGAAACAGTTTCTAATTTGAGACATCAGTTATAGGTAAATATACATACATATATGTAGGTATTTTATTTCAACCATAACATAGCATGAGTAGTATGCAAGAGCAATTAGCACAACCTGGCTGCTGGTCCTGTATCTGTATAGAACTAATACACATGAAAGTTGAACTGGTCACGAGGATATCCATATTGGGCAGATTTATTCAGAACTATATATATCCCATAAAAAGATCGAACCTACTTCGTAGGTTCTGGATTGTGTAACAATTACCTATAGGTATCTCTGTTGGAGCGACATGAGCCTAAACTGAGGGGAAGATCCACCTCTTTGGAGTGCCTTGTAGCCCTGCTCCTTCCGGTGACGTGACATATCGCAGAACCTTAGACTTGCAGAATGGCTGAGGTTGGAAAGCACCTCTAGAGGTCACCTAGTCTAAACTACTGCTCAGAGCAGGAACAAATACAGCAGGCTGCCCAGGACAGCGTCCAATTGAGTTTTTAATATCTCCAAAGATGGAGACTGCACAGACTGCTTGGACAACCTGTTCCAAAGTTCCAACACCAATTTGTGCCCATTACCTGTTGTCCTGAATCACAATAACACTGAGAAGACAATGCTTCTGTCTTCTATACTTCTCATCAGGTTTTTATACACATCAGTAAAATCCCCTAGAGCTTTCTTTCCTCTGGGTTTATTTCCAGCTCTCTCAGCATCTGTATGATAGATACTTTCATAATTTTTGTGGCCTTTAGCTGGACTCCAATCCAGATCTCTCTGGTAGCGATGAACCCAGATCAGAACTTTTTCAAGAGTGCTGAATAGAGATGAAGGATTACCTTCCTCAAATTGCTGGTGATGTTTTTTTCTAACACAGTCCAGCACTGGAACATGCCCTAATGGACACCAGGTTTTTGCAGTCAGTATGTCATCAAATCATGCCCCTCTGGGGATACCTGGGAAGGGGAGATGTGTCTCAGTTAAGGAACTCATGGCGCCTCACCCTCAATTGTCTCGCCTTTCTTTAAGGAGAGAATGTCTGTCCCAAAATTAGGTTAATTGAACTGCAGCTAAAGAATGACTAAAGTAGATTGTGTTAATAGTCTATGACCCATTTCAGGCAGCTCAGATTATAAAAATCTAAATCACACGAAATTTTTCTAAAAAATTAATTTCTGCAATTATTTTTGAATGAGTAATATTCATTCTGCTTTCTGTAATAAAGCTATATCCAGTGCACTCCATTCAATACTTTTGTGCCCTTTTTAGAAACACACCTTGAAGCAATTGTTTGTGAATATTTATGATGTTATGCCACCTGCATAATTTAAAATTCTCAGCTGAATAGGCATAGTAATTAAAAAAAAAAGGTAGTACAGTTACACCTGACAAGTTTGGTTACTTTGTAAAGAACGGTTTGTAATTTAAGCTTAATTTACACAATGATGCTTATTGATGAGAGAGAACTTGCTTAAAATATTTAAACCACATAAAAATTATCTTATTTGGATGCGGTTTGGTTTCTTTAGTACAGATATACAGAAAACAGACATGTCCATTCATTTGCAGGGTTCAAAGGCAGAAAAGCTATATTAGCTAGACCTCACACCTAAAGACATTAGGTCACAAAACATTTAAGTCCAAGTGCTTAGATGGCCTGTATTTCAAAATTATGAGCTTGAATACCATGCAAGAGTCAGAATGATTAGATTTAGAGGTAGCATTCACCCACTGTAACCACAAGTTTAAATTGTACTGCAGCGCAAGGAAAGTAAGACGTAACTGCTTCAGAAGCTGACACATTGACAGATGCAGCAACAGAAAGTTGCTGTTTCCGTTAGGTCTTAAATTACACATTCAGTAATGAAAGCAGTGTGTCAGCACTTCTAGATGTTCACAAAGACATGCACCATTACCATTTTCCCTAACACAATTTCTTCAAAAAGTTTTCAAATCTCACACACACCCTCTCACAGGAATGCACGATTATTGCCTTCAAAACAATTTAGGCAATGTTACCTAATAAACAATCCCAAAATAAGTCGAAGAAGTAAGCCTGTCTGAGGATACGACAGTGATGTTTTTTTTTCTCCTCTGTTGCAGGTGGCAACAGCAGTCCTACATTTTGGATGCACTAAAATTTTGTTTGAAAAACTGAAATCACACATACAGCTACCACAAGCTTCTGAAATAATTGCACATGTAGTAACTATTGATGTTTCACCTAAATTTCTGTCCCTCATGATGCTACTGAATAAGTTATGTTTCCAAATGTTAGGCTAGAAGAAGCTTCCCAGACCAACCCTTTCTAATGAAATGAAGTGAAACGCAAATAAACTTTTAATAGGATTTAGTTCTGCTTCTATAACCACACGGCATGCAAGAATCATAGAAATTACTGTAGGATATGAAAAAGAATATTTGCCACCATGTTTTAAAAATATTCTTCTAAACTCAATGGGACACTGAAGACAGGAGGAAAAAAATCACCACATTATGTTCAAAAGTTCATGAATCTTTAGATTTAAGTAATATAATTTACAAATATTCTATATGAATTCTTTCATTTAAACTTTACATGACATTAGCTCAAGTATCAGATATGTAAAAATTAAGGAAGAAATTTGATGGAGAGGAAACTATTACAGACATTGGACAGCAAAGTCATTTCAACTAAAGATCCAGGCCTGCAAAAAGAAACTAGTACACATAACCAGTCCCATTTAAAAACACTGAGGTTTGGTTGTTCTTGGTCTTCTATTTTAGGAAAACATATATTTTGCACAAAACAGGTGCAAGCATTTGACTGAGGACATTGTGCATTTTATACATACTGTAGAAAAGCACATATAGGATTTTAGCTTTTGGTTAATGGTAGTGACACCTGCTAATGCCGCACGAAATCCACAAAATGCATTTTTTCCATGTCAGTAGAACTAACAAAATTTATGGGACGCAACAAATCATAGAATCACTATGGTTGGAAAGCACCTCTAGGATCATGAAGTCCAACCTTCATACCAACATCCCCCTAACCACCAGACCATAGCTTCAGGTACTACATAATGCCTTAAAAATCATCCTGGCTGCATCAAAAGAAATGTTACCAGTAGGTCAAGGAAGGTGATTCTCCTCCTCTACTTTTGCTCTCATGAGGCCTCACATGGAGTATTGTGTTCAGCTCTGGAGCCCCCAGCACAAGAAACATATTAAACTGCTCAAGTGTGTCCAGAAGAGGGCCACAGAGATTATCAGGGTCAGGAGTACCTCCCCTGTGAGAACAGTCAGAGACAGTTGTGATTATTTAGCCTAGAGAACAGAAGAGAAGGCTCCAGGAAGAAGACCTTATAGCAGCCTTCTGGTACTTAAATGGGACTTACAGGAAATATAGGGAGTACAGTGATAGGATGAAATACAATAGCTTCAAACTGAAAGAGGATAGATTTAGTTTAGATATTAAGAAGAAATTCTTCACTGTGAGGGTGGTGAAACACTGGAAGGGGTTGCCTAGAGAAGCTGTAGAAACCCCTACCCTGGAACTGTTCAAGGCCACATTGTATGAAACTTTGAGCAACCTGGTCTCATGGAAGCTCTCCCCTGCTTGCCCAATACAGAATGATATTATCCTTAATGGGAAGACCAGCAGCCAAATGCCTCCCTCTACTACCACATCACACACCAGAGGTCTGAAGTGCCAGACAACCTCTTCTCCCAGGTTACTAGTGATAAGACAAGAGGAAATGGACTCAAGTTGCACCAGGTGAGGTTTAGATTGGATGTTCAGAATAATTTCTTTACTGAAAGAGCAGTGAGGCATTGGAACAGGCTGCCCAGGGAGGTCGTGGAGTCATCCTTGGAGGTGTTCAAAAAATGTGTAGATGTGGCACCTGGGGACACAGTTCAGTGGTTATGGTAGTGTTGGGTGATGGCTGGACTTGATGGTCTTAGAGATCTTTTCCAACCTTAATGATTCTAGGATTCTATGAATAGAGTAGGGAAATGATAATCTTACTTTAGTCATAAACTGCATAGAAGGCCTGCAGTAAATCAAGTTACATAGTAATTTTACATTGCAAGGCATGTCTCAAAATCTGACATAAAAATAAAAGAATGTGTATTACAGAGAAAGATAAGAAGGATTAACTTTAGATAAATATAGTCAAAAAGTACTCAAAATGAACTACTTGAAGTAGCTGGGAAGCTGACAGTGTAATAGTCATGGAAGCTTTTCTGTGTCTTGTCAGAAATGCCTGGCTTGGCTTAGGATGTCAGCTAGGTGCAAACCTGTTGTTAGCAACAGAAAATAATCTGTTTGATGGAAAATCTTATCACAAAATAAATTGTCTTGTGAGGACAAAAACTTAGCATCCCTACAAAAACTTAGTATTCTTGAAAGTAAGTACAAGACATCTACATATGTGGCTTAGCTACCTCAATTCAAAAACCAGAAAGATGTAAGTATGTACTAAGAATTCTACAGTTACCTTTTTCTTTAAAAAATTCCCTGAAATTGAGTGAAGATTTATTTCTTATTACTGAAAGATAGAATATTTTTGAAGGTGAAATATTTCTGTTACAAAATTGACTAACTTTATATAGAATCTATGTAATGCCATATAAAGAGTTTTAGGTTAGACATTAGGAAAAATTTCTACACTGAAAGGGTGATCAAGAGCTGCAACAGGCTGCCCAGGGAAGTGGTTGAATCACCATCCCTGGATGTATTTAAAAGCCATCTAGATGGGGTGCTCATGGTTATAGTGTAGAAGTAGCCTGGTAGATTTAAATAATGGTTGGACTCGATGATCTTAAAGGTCCTTTCCAACCACAGTGATTCTGTGAATTTGTAATTAAGCACATGAAGAACTGGGGGTGTGTGTGAAATAATAAAAATAATAATAATAATAAAAAAATAAGGCAACCCAGAAATTAAAACAGATGGAGTGTGTGAGTAAAAGTAATTAAAAGTACAGACAGCATAAAGAGAGCTGTGCTCTAAAGACTTCTACAATTGAAAGTGTTTTCTATATTGTCTGTGGTGATTAGTGTATGTTGCAAAATTTGTACAGTACATATACTAGCTCTTGTCTTTCACCAGCTGCAATATTTCATGAAAATGTCATTCTGTGCGATGCCACTTCTTTGGTGTAGACAGTTATGGAGAACCTGAAAGGAACTGCAGCAGGTACACTAATTATTAGACATTTCTCAGTTTGTGTTGTTTGATGGCGCAATTTAACATGACTTTTAAAGCCATCTTTTGCCTCCGAGTATGAAAGTAGCATTTGAAAGAAATCTATGATAATGGGCAATGGTCACAAGCTGGAGCACAGGAAGTTCCACCTCAACATGAGGAAGAAATTCTTTACTGTAAGGGTCACAGAGCACTGGAACAGGCTCCCCAGGGAGGTTGTGGAGTCTCCTTGCTTGGAGACTTGTGAGACCCGTCTGGATGCGTTCCTGTGTGACCTGCCCTAGACTAGACGGTCCTGCTTTGGTAGGGGGGTTGGACTCGATGATCTCTGGAGGTCCCTTCCAACCCCTAACAGTCTGTGATTCTGTGATAAATGGAGCAATGAATTAAACAGACTACCATTTAATGCACCTGGGAAAAACAGAAGGCACTATAACTAAAAACCTGAAATGCTTCTGAACAAGGAATATTCTTTTAAAGTCTTAGTACTTTTGAATGACCACTAGTTTACAAGTGGGTTTCTGTTAGCACTAAAAGAGCTTAATATTTTTGAAACAAATTCTTAAGACCTTGCTATAGATCTCTCTTGTCCCCTTTTAGACTCAGATTTGAATTTTCTTATCTGATTTCCACCTATACAGGTACAATTCCTGCTACAACATCTTGTTGTCTGGACTAGAGAGTGCTCTTTGCTACTGTTTTATTTATTAGCATAGGTAAAAGCCTTTTGGTTTTACTTTCAGTAACTATCTGGAACATATCACACATGAGGAGAGGCTAAGAGAACTTAAGAGCCTTAGAAGAAGTCTAAAGGGAGATATGTCTACTACCTACAATTAGATAATGGAAGGATATGGAGGAGACAGAACCAGACTCTGCTCACAATGAGTAGGATGAGAGACGACATAAGTTGGGATATCGAAAATTCTGTTCTAATGTGAGGGCCAGAAAGACAATGGATTCAGTTTCCCAGAGAGGCTGTGAAATGTCCACTCTTGCAGATATTTAAAAAGTAAGCGTGGCCCTGAGCATACTCTAACTGACCTTGCTTTGAGCTGCAGGTTGGGTTGGGTGGCCTCTGGTGTCCTCTCCAACACACAAGTCACTTGTTCTGTAGATTTAGCATATATATATCAACAGGGATGGAAATATTGTCCTCTACACCACCTGTGTTGGGATGAGCATATTTTCACTGGCTCCACATGAAGGTGGAATTTAATTACTTCTAAAAGAAATTAAGTAAGTAAAAGCATAATGATACCCTACTCAGGAAAGGCTTGAATCTTTAGCAAATTATGCTCATTTATTAAGTCTTGCATAAGAAATAAAAAATGGGATAAAAGCAAGATTATGAGGAAGCAGATTTTCTTTGCATACAATTTCTCATCCTATCACTGGCATAAGGAATAAATTTAAAAACAGTTATAATTAAGATACGCAGAAAAAGGATTCCAGAAAAAGCAAATGGGACAATAAGCCACTTAGACTACTTGCTGGATTTCCTCCAAGGATTACTTAAGATTAATACATTTTTTAGGGCAAATAGAAAAGGTTGTGATTAACTGCAGTTTCTTAAAACCAATAGATATTGCTGAGAGTAGCAAAACTTCACCTCCTTTGTAATGAGTAGTTTTTAGAGATGGAAAAAATTGCTTTGCTTAGTTACCACCAGCTTATGTGTTTTCCAACCACTGTGCAAGTTCACAGGAAAGAACAATGTTTGGGGGTGTTTTGTTTTGTTTTGTTTTGTTTTTCTCTATGGAAAAATCAAAGTAAATGTGTATGTGTGTATATTTTTGTGTGATGGAGAGAGAACAAGAGGTAAGTGCATGAACATAAATGCTTTCTTTGAGAGAAAGTTAATAGAGAATGTAACTTAACTTGCGCAGGTTATTGATATGAAGAAAAATACAGATGAGACAGTGAACTTTAAGCAAATCTGAGAAAAGGTACAATACTGTGCTACTCAAGCAAAGAAAGGCTGTCACTTTCTCATCCTTTAGACTTCAAAGAAAGCAGAAATAAGGAAGACAAAGCTTAAGGCCTTGAGAGGCCAAAGGAAAGGTTATTAATACATTTTTTTCTAAGACAGCATTAAACCACAATGATGGTACAATTAGATGGATGGAACAATTAATAGATGGAACAGCTAACCACAGAAAACATTCCCAGGCACATGAAGGACAGGAAAGTGATCAAGAGTCGTCAGTATGGAGTCATGAAGGGGAAGCCATGCTTGGACAACCTAGTAAGCTTCTATGATGAAATTACTGGCTTGGCAGACAAGGAGGGAGCACTGGACACTGTCTGCTTTGAATTCAGTAAGACTTTTGAGACTGCCTCACGCAACATCCCCTAGAGAAGCTATAGACAAGACAAACAGCAATGGAGACAAACTGAAACACAGGAGGCATCAACATCTGGCAAAGCTGGTTTACTTTGAGGGCACGTGAACATTGGAACAAATTTTCCAGAGAGGTTCTGGATTCTCCACAGGAAGCATGTTACAAGCAGGTTGAGGGAGGTGACCCTTCTGGTCAGCACTGATGAGACCCCACCTGAAGTACTGTGTTGAGTTATGGGCTTCTCAATACAAGAGAGACACGGATATACTGGAGAGAAACTAGTGAAGGGTCACAAAGCTGATGGAAGGACTGGAGTATCTCTCCTATGAGGAAAGGCTGAGACAGCTGGGATTGTTTGGCTCGGAAAAGAGAAGGCTCAGAAAGGATCTTCATCAATATATGGGAGGGTGCAAAAAAAATGTAGTGCTTTGACTCTGGTTAGATAACAGGTGCCCACAAAAACCTATCACTTCCCCTCCTCAGCTGGACAACAGACAGAAAGTGTAACAAAAGGCTCATGGGTCAAGATAAGGAGAGGGAGAGATCATTGAACAGTTATTGTCATGGGCAAAACAGAGTCAACTTGGGGAAATCAGCTTAATTTATTACAAATCAAATCAGGGTAGGATAATGAGTGTTAAACCCAATTCTTAAAACACCTTCCTCCACTATTCCCTTTTCCTGGGTTCAGCTTAATTCCCAAATTCTCTAACTATTCCTCCCAAGTGGTTTAGGGAGATGTGGAATAGAGGTTATGGTTGCCTCATCACATGTTGTCTCTTTCCTCAGGGGGAGGAGTCCTCACATTCTGCAGCTGCTCCAGTGTCGAGGGGCTGCAGGTGGGTATCTGCTCCACTGTTAACCACCATGGGCTGCAGGGGGACAGCCTGCCTCACCATGGTCTTCACCACATGGTCCTGGAGAATCTCTGCTCTAGTGCCTGGCACACCTCGTCCTCCTCCTTCACAGACTTTGGTGTCTGAAGAGTTATTTCTCTCATATTTTTGCTTCTCTCTCCTAGCTGCAGTTGCCATTATGCAGTTGTGGTTTTTTTTTTGTTTTTTTTTTTCCCTTCTGAAATATGTTATCACAGAGGTGCTACTACCTTTGCTGAGTGGCTCAGCCGTGGCAAGAAGCAGGTCCCTCTTGGAGACAGCTGGCATTGGCTCTGTTGGAAGCTTCTAGAAGCTTCTTACAGAAGCCACTCCTGTAGCCCTCCTGCTACCAAAACCGTGCCACAGAAAACCAATACAGTTTCTGTATTCTCTCTGAAGGATCTTAGTGGTGGGATCAGAGGCCATGGGAACTGAAACTGAAATATGTCATTAGGAAATAAGTTTTGTGCTCCATGTTCTTCAAATGGTAGTCTCTGTTGCATTGTTATGCTATCAGTGGTATAACTCAGGCACATGAAGTCTGTTTTTTTCACTTATGGATCAGACAGCCTTTGAGGTCTTTTCTCTGATACTTTCTTGTGACTACTATGAATTGTTCTCATCCTTAAAAATGGACAAATCAGCAGAGCCACCACTCACTGCCACACTGCACTTCATGGGTTCTGAAAATTGAACAAAATCAGAGAAAAAGACCTCTGCTGGGCACAAGACCCTGGTGCTGTAAACATTTGATTATTTACTGCTTAGAGGATGGGCAATGACAAAAAGGTCAGGGAGACCCTCTCATGGAGTCACTAGGTTCAGAAAGGAACCCCTTCCTTTATAAACTCCTTCTCAGAGAGGACTCTAGGTGCAGCTGGATCTAATCTTAATCCCAGACTTGGTCAATGGTTTATAGTTAAAGGATTAAGTATGTGCAATCAAACATTTATATTATATAACTAGGATTTCAAAGTTGAGCATGTTGTTATTTACTTGCTGAGAATCTATTCCAGCAAAGAAGTTCTCAGCCTCAAGGAGTAACCTTGAGAGGTGTTCCTGCTCAAGGGAGATCCTGGCATGCAGCCCACTGCTGTGCCCAATGGGCCCAGGTGTCGCCCTCTATTTATGCAGCAAGATATTCAACTTATTCTCATGTTTACATACTGACTGCAGAAGTTAGTTTCTTCCAAATTTGCTTTGAGTCAGACATTGACCAACACCACGGTTAGGTGGGCGCATTGCTCAAATTAGTCCTTGGCTATTGTGCTGTTATCTGTCTACTGTGAATCCACAGGGCCAAGAGCATCCATTATGATTGCCACTGGTGGTTATCACTTGAGCAGAGTTATGAGAAATACAGGTTAGGTTTGGGCTAGGGAGGGAGCCCACTGCCACAGCATGTTATCTGATGCTAGAGTACCACAGGTAACCAGCCAGGTGAAGAAGAGACATACCATCATGTTCTGCACCTTTGCTACCTCTGACAGCGACTAGTCACTCTGCAACCACAAAGGAAATGACAATCAGACAAGCAGTGAGAGTGCAGAAATCATTGATCACCTTGTCAGTCCATGTCCTGTGCAAGGCTGGGGGTGCTGTGTAACTACCCAGGCAGCAACGGAGGAGGCAAAGCAGCCAGGAGAGCTGTCTAATGGGATTCAACCTGTCATAGAGTAGAATTTCCTCTGTTCAATGATCCCTGTGCAGGACTCTTGACAACATTTCCACCATAAGGACTACATTTCTCTCATTTCACGTGCCTTTGTGTAGCACTTGAGAGACTCATGTACAAGATATCCTGCTATACTGACCACTGACATTGTATAAGAGTCTTTGAGTGGTTCATTCCACACAAAAAAAGACCAGGGGAGCATCTTTTTCCCTCCCAGAGGGCACACTTGGGAGTTTCCTCCATTAAGGGCAGTCTCCAGCATGGCAGAAGCTGCTTCTCCTCTCCACTCTGTGATTATACAGCTAGTTCAGTCGCCACCCTCAAAAGCACCATAGCTGCAGTCCACCAAGCCTGCCACGTTACAGCAGCAATTAAAACCATCAAACCAGCTCCCCTAACATATGAAACTGTTTATACTTCCTTGTACACACAGCCTTTGCCAAACCACCTGGCTCCATACTTTGCTTATTATTCACCCTTGCCTAACCACATAAAGCTCTGAAAAACCCCTCCCAATCACTCAGCTACAACTCTCACCTTCACCAGACTTTGCTGTTCCCTGAAATGGAAAGTCACAAGCAAAGTCTGTATGAATTACATTTTTTATTTATAAATTCATAACAAACTGGAGAGAGAGTTATAGGAAAAGAAGGGGAAAACCAAGGAAAAAAACGAATTCAAGAGAATGTATATGGATAACAAGAAAGTCTTACTCTGAAAACAAACCAAAGCTAATTATCAAACACCAGAAAAGGATATTTGTGGTGGGGAGAAAGGGAAGTTAACTCTTATTTGTCTTTTTCAATTTCTCACCAATGTCAAGATGAGCAGTATAAATCCGACAGTTTTGAGGATTCCCAGACTATCTCTCTGAGGTATTCTGAAGCTCCTGGAGTTTCTTATCTAGACCTTCCAAACCAAAGGATCCTGAAGAATCTTGTTCTCATGTTTCTCATTTCACTCCTCCGTCTTCATTTAGATATAACTCTAACAACAAAGACCATCAGGACCGGCAGTTGATTCCTTGACACCTCTCCTGAGTATTGTTCCATTTCCAGTGGGCTCTAAACAGGGCTTCGTCCCTCTGTCCCTTCATAAGCCCTTTCATTTATATGACCAGTGGCTGACAAACTGGTCTGCCTGTGCATAGCTCCTCAGGTCAACCCCTTCTTGTGACCAAGAATTACTCTTCAGATGGCTCTGTGAAGAAAGCATATCAGACAGAACATGTTAATCTCTTACCCTCTTTTGTTTGTTATTGCAAACCACTTTGAATGAGTGGGGATCCAGTATCTTATGCTACCTCAAGTGCACCTGGGAAAAGGGGTGAATACCTTTCAGGTAAGTGAAGGCACCTTGGCATCAGGTTGCCAAACTATTGCCATGACGATGAATAATTCATTCAGGTCTGCTGTCTGTGAATTACCCACATTGGAATGCTCACTTGTGGTTTACTACTGTAGAAGTATATCTACATTTGGTACACCCTGAAGTCCATAACCACTGTGTCCTAGTAAAAGTGCTGTGTCCTGTGGAAGGCCTGAGATAAATAACAGAATATTCTTCCTCCATGCACACCCCTTCTGATTCACATTTCCTTGCTTCCTTCCCTGAACCTGTTTTGCCTACCTAACAACTCAGATCAACACCTAGCTTCCTCCAGAATGCCAGATGGAACACACTTTCTTCCACCAGCCTGCTAAACTATGTATAAACTGAGCCTAGGGGCCAATGACATGAACTCTTTCAGACAGACTGTCTATCTGTATGTCTAGCTGTTTTGAGAGAGTGGGAAATTCAACTGTATGGATAAAAGATGCAACTTATATTGAACCACTTTTTCTTCAGGCTGGATTCCTGAACTGTTTAATTTAGTAGTGTGGATATTATAGGGATAGTAAAAATGTAAAGAGGGAAAAAGCTACTAAAGGACTTCAGTAGAACTGTGAGCTGTGCTAGGTACAGGATTCCTCCCCACTGTCCCAAAAGCCTGTACTCAGATACCCCATATATGGGACACAGACTAGTCCCTCAGAGTGCCTCAGCTGGCCATGTTTGGGTTTTGTATTTATCTAGAGCTATGTTAGAATGAGCAGATACACACCTAGCTTATATCTAAGCTTAATCACTTTCCAAAAAATGAATCCATGTTCTTCTGCTATTTCAAAAACTTCAGCCTGCTGGACACATTTTGCCTGTATTTATTACACACTCAAAGGGAAGAGTTTTTCATTGAATGTACAGAATCTATTCCATTTGAATAAGTTGCCAAATAAGATGGTTATTAACTTTCATGGAAGGAGTTCCTGTTCATAACCATTCCTGACAACCATTCAGCATTTACAGCCTCTCACGTCTGTAAGACTATGTTTATACTAGAAAATATAGCAGTGACACAGTATGCTCCTGAGCACAGCAGTTTGCTCATTTATGCTGTTAAAGAGGAAGAATGACCTCTAGTACACTTTAGCCAGAGTCAGCTAGTACTCTCCCAATTATTTCACAGGTGAGCAATCCTCTCCAGTTGTTAATGTTAATATGGTCATGTTATTTTAAAATCTCAAGTAGATTTGTAGTGTAAATGTGGGCTGATCTGAGATAACTGCCTTCAATGTCAGGATGCTTAGTTTGCTGATATTGACATAATTAATAGACTGAGGTGGTAAATGTATTATCTAGATTCTTGGAAGTACCTTGTCCTTTATAGGTCTCAGGTTGTGTTTATTTTTCTTTTATTTATTTATACTCAGGGAGCTGAAATAGAAAACAAACAACCGATCTGTGAAGTAGAACTAATATCTGTCTTACATGAAAACATCCAGGGTTACAGTGATGGAATGAAGAGATAGCAAACAATTTCTCCTGGTAAATTAATTAATATATTTATTTTCTCCATTTCTAAATGCATTTGTCTAATTTTCCCTTTTAATTTGTTTCACTATAATTTAAAGTCTACTATGATTTCGGTCACACCTTTTTTCTCAAACGAAAGGAGAGTTTAGTAACCCCATGAATGTAGTGCAGTACATTGTTGATCTTTCTCATGAAACAGATGTAAATTTCTTGCTGAAGGTACTTCTTCTAGACCTTAAATCACACTTTTATGTTGTACGCTGTCTCAATATTTTTCTGAAGTCTTCATTCCAGAGCCAACTATAGAAATATATGCAGAATCTAACAGCTTCATATGCAGCGAGACTAAAAGTTACTTATCTATTACTTCAGTACTCCTGTTTTATATCCAATAATTTAATGCCTCTTACCTTGCTGCAGTATTACAGTTAACATACTTGTAAATCCTTTTCAGATATATCCCTTTTCAGGAACCAATATCCATTTAAAAAAGATGGCCTCAATGTCCTTATTTCTTATTTTCAGCTGGTTTTGAGATTAAAAAAACTTTAAGTAGACTTAACTTACCTTCCAGACCAAGAAGTGCCACATGACTTTTTTCATTATCATTTATCACCCTGACATCATTTGTATTATCTACAATTTTTTCAGTAAGTGTTATCCTTATTTACATGTCACTGTTGAGCAGCAGCAGACCTAGCAGCAGACCCATTTTCTAGCATTTCCTTTTTCAGTGAAAATTTCTTGTCTGCTTAAGAGCTATTAATCAAAATTTATCCTCAAACTCCTCCTCTAGCTACTGTCTGATCCTCAACCCAGCTAAAGTACCACTCTTCTTCCTGTGAAGACCACCAGGCACATAATTTTCCTCTTTGTGGTAAATGACTCTTCTGCTGACCACATGCCCAACTAAGAAGGATATTATCATCAACAGGCAAACCAGCAGAGTTGTCCTGAGGAGAAAGATTTGGGGGTGCTGGCTGATGAAAGCTCAACAGGAGCCCACAATGTGTGCATGCAGCCCAGAAAGCCAACCATATCCTGGTTTGCATCAAAAGAAGCATGGCTGGCTGGTTGAGGGAGGGGATTCTGCCCCTTTACTCCACCTTCATGAGACCCCATCTGGAGTACTGTGTTTAGCTCAGGAGCGTCCCACACAAGAAGGATGTGAACCTGTTGGAGCGTGTCCAGCAGAGAGCCACAAAAACTGATCAGAGGGGTGGAACCCCTCTCCTATGAGGACAGGCTGAGAGAGTTGGGGTTGTTCAGCCTGGGGAAGAAAAGGCTCCAGGGACACCTTATTGTGGCCTTCCACTATCCAAAGAGGGCCTACAAGAAAGCTGGGGAGGGACTTTTTGCAAAGGCTTGTAGTGATAGGACAAGGGATAATGGCTTCCAACTGGAAGAAGGTAGATTTAGATTAGAGGTAAGGGAGAAGTTCTTCACTCTGAAGGTGGTGAGACACTGGCATATTTTGCTCAAGGAGGCTGTTGATGCTCCATCACTGGAGGTGTTCAAGACCAGGTTGGATGGGGCCCTTCGCGACTTTGTCTAGCGGGAGGTGTGCCTGCCCACAGCAGGGGGCTTGGAACTAGATGGTCTTTAAGGTCCTTTCCAACCCCAACCGTTCTGATTCTATGCCTCTATGATTCCGTAGCTGGTTCCACTCATCTTGCTGACCTCTGTGGATCTTGCATGCCAATTCTTACCCTCTCATAATTTCTTCAGGGACTGTAAGTACACAACTTGATACTGAAGCTTTTACCAAGTAACAAATACACCTGAAATTTAAACACTGCAAAACTGAGTCCAAGGTGCCCCGTGGTTGTGCTCCAAGCATAGTCATATTTCTATATATTTATTACATATATCTTAATTAAAAATAATTATAATTTTACTTAAACAAATATATGTATAAATGTTTAGAAGGATCTTCTACTTCCTTACATCATATATTATCAAGTCCTGATAACTAATCACTAGGCATATTTCAGCCATTGTGTGACTTTAAAAA
The DNA here is from genome assembly GCF_000691845.1 of Merops nubicus. NCBI lineage: Eukaryota > Metazoa > Chordata > Aves > Coraciiformes > Meropidae > Merops > Merops nubicus. The sequence goes on along the minus strand of NW_008624928.1, from coordinate 50,874 downwards.
AAAAAAAAAAAAAAATAAATTTGACACAGTGAGGTCCAGACTAGAATGACGACCTTTTTGGTAGAAAGGATTTTGGGTGAGAATTCTGTCATTGACATGTTTCTAAAACTGTAACACTCATTTACTGTTGACTCTAAACAAACAAACAAACGCCTGTAGGATTGATCCCTATATGTCTGTGTGTAACAGACATGTGCTGAAAAGTAATTTATTTTACTTGTCTAAAGGCAGTATTCTGCAGAAGACCTCTTCCTTTTCCACCTTCTGACATCTGTTTTTTCAGTTATTGAGCCATGTGTATTCAAGATCCTGTGGGTTCAAGCCAATAATTGTGCTAAAGCAGGTAGCAGTGTATTTAAAACATTTTATTGGAATTTTAAATTAAAATCAGCTTTAAAAAAAGCATTTGCCATTTTGAATAAATCAAATCAGCCATAATGTTATCTTTTTGATACTGTTTATGACCTTACTGCTGCTACAGAGCCAGTAGGTGCCAGCTGAAAAACAAGTATTTTTGTTCTTTACAGATTCAAATGAGTGGCTCTTCGATAAATGTATCCTCAACACACAAAGTTTTATTTACTATAAATGGCTTGTCTAGAATCTGAAAATGAATATACCATGTTACCTTTTTCAATGGATCATAAAGAGAAATAATTTTCCAAAGCTGGCATTGCAATTTGGCAATAGTGAAAAGAACAACAGTTCACTTTTTTAGTGTGTGTTAGACTATTATTTGTGATGAGGTAAAAATCATGACTCCCTGTCAGATAATGCTTTGATATCTGCATTGATAGGGTTAGTGATTATAACTTACAGCATAGTGTCAAAAGGAAAGTCATATCATTCTGACAGATGAGAACTTTTAACAACTATTAGGTATCATATTACCAGAAGAACAGACTGTAAAGATGAGAAGGGAAGCAATGACATGCATGCATCTTTTTTTTTTTTTTTTCAAAAAGTAAACCACAGTTAAACAGTACCACTGATTTCCAAAGGAATAATGGGTAGAATGTTCTTGAAGTTTGACTCATTCTTTCTTAAGCTGTCAAAAAGAAATTAAAATACATAGATCTTTTACATTAATACAGAATAAAATAATTCTTTTTAAAAATGTTTAGAATTTCAGGCCTTGATCCTGAGAACACTAATATATGTATGTAAGCATTTCCATTTCAGGGGAAGTATGTGCACCTAAGTGACCTTGCAGATGTTAGAACTGGAAATACCTCTGACTCCGTGTGATCCAGCACTTCCACAGGCAGGATGCAGGCATGTGGAAGAATAAACAGGTTACTTTTTATGTAAGACAACCAAATTATCTGGTAGCCCAAGTCCCATTTTAAAATCTGAATGATAAATGTAAGATTACAAGAGGTAGATCACTAGACAGCACCTGAAAATTTTCACCAAGTTACATAATGTTTGGGAACTTAGAATGACAAGATTAAGATTCTACTGAACAATCTAATGTAAAGAAAAATCAATATCTGAGATTTAAAAGCCTCGAAGTAAGTATAAGGAGAAAAAGTTGATAAGAATAGGTGACACAAAAGCTGAAAATCTAAAATTAAATATTTAATTAGAACTCTGATTTTGCTTTCAAGGTAGGTGGCATCGCACAGGCTATATTACAATGTTTTATAGTACTTATTTTTTTGCCAAAGAGAATACTGTTTATTTTTAACAGGCCACTTTGATATTAATACATGTGTAATAGGATCAGAACTGAAAATCAGCTAAAGATGGTAAATTTTACATTATTGGGAAAATTACAATTTATTTTTTTTTATTGTAAAAACATTTATTTTTAACAATTTACCTACATTAATCAAAAAAGTACAGCATATTTAATAATTTTACAAATTCTTCATAAAAAATATATCTCTGTACAAAAAGTTCTTTTGCACCTACTTCATGTCACAGCAGCATGTAGTGAAATGGCAGAATGAAATACTGGGAATGAAAATTAGGTTGACTTGGTCATAATGCCGGCGTTCTTCCCAACCCCCCACCCTCACCCTCCCACCTCTTTTTTTTCTTTTTTTCTTTTAATAACAGCTTTTCTTTGTTTACAAAATATTTTACACAAGAAAAAAAATTATTGCAGCTAGCCTGGAGAAAGGCAAGATGTGTGATACAAGCAGCAGTTTTTAACAGCTTTGAAGCACATAACCTGTTTTTAAAAAAATATATATAGCATGTATTATTAGCCCGTTATAATGATCTGGTCAACACTGGGGGAAAAGTCTTCTGCATATATCTCAGAAAGCAGATTTCCTGGCTGCCATACCTGGCCTCTGCACAACATTTTTAAGAGTCTTGTTCTGATAAAGCACCATATGTAACTGCATGCATACAAAGTCCTCTGGAAAATAACTTCAGGAGAAAGAGATCCAACCTGAACAGAAGACTCAAACATAGTGGAGAAGGAGAGGCATTTGAAGGATGTACAATAAAAGTACAAGAGCTTTCTTTTACTTGGGTTCCAGTTTGAATCTCCTGTTTAATCAATACTCCAAACAAACAGGTTAGCACAATCTGTCAGTGTGACCCAATTTTGAGTGTCCCTGTTCAAGGAACATTGACTTGGGATAAACATTCCTTACATAACTTCTCCCACATAAACAACTGGATGAAAGATTCACAGGATCTGGGCTTTCTAACACAAAAGATCAAATATTTAACTCTTCTCTTCTCTGGGACCTTTCCTCCAACTTGTTCCTCAGTGGTCATAGTGCAACAAAGTCACTGAAGAATACACTGTAAGGGCAGAAGTAGAAAACATCAATAATAGCTACTTATCTTCTTTTCAATACTCTTTTTCTTTTTTTTTTAATTTTTCCTTCCATCACCACTACAGAGTGACTTTCAAAGCTGAAATGTCAATTTTGAACACCTGTCAAAAACTTTAATCACACAACAGCTTCCCTCCCTGGCCTACTGTTCCTATGGAAGCTCTTCATTTGCAGAGCAGCTTCCTCTACACGAGGGAGGATCAGGACAACACCTTTGATCCAATAACTTTGTTCTTTCTCAGAAAATGTGAACTCTAAGATGTGACAGATAAATGAAACTTTCTGCACAAAAAACTCAGAAACAAACAAAAAAGAAAGTAAAAAACTACTAACAAAATGAACAAAGAACTGACTAGGAAGGATTATTTATTAAATTTTCTTCAGGGTTTCTTGCTCATATGAAGAATATAACAGCTGGAGGCCCTACAATACTGTATTATATTGCCTTGAACTTTCCTCGTTTCTGAGCTCAACATGTATGACTCAAATTGGATTTTACTTCATTATTTCCTGTAATTTCCTAATTTGGAAACTCAATTAATCTGCCCAATGGTATATTTTGCTTGCTTATTTTTATTTAATAAACCCTCTAATTCTAAGCAAATGTTAATGGTTTACTCAACCATTCATATTTACAAATGTCAAACCCTCTCTGTCAAACTGTGTAAGTACAAAAGCAGTAAGCAGTGTGTTTAAAAAACCTGAAAAGAAAGAGAAAGGAAAGGTAATTGAATATTTCTCTTTGTTCAAAGTAGAAACTGAATGACAGCTTGTGATAGACAATTTGTACTGGATTTAAATATGCTACTGTAATGTGGTTTAGTTCCATGTAACATCAGAAAATGATGTCATATTACAGGAAAAAATGGAAAAAAATGCAAAAGGGAAGACTGTATTATGAGCACAGGCTCACAGGCTTTATGAGCTATCTAAAATAAATTACTATTCACATTTGTACATGGCAAGCAGCAATAGCTGCTAACCCCCCTGCTGTTAAATAGTATGGTACTGACAATGGTGATTGATGACTGATTTCAGACAAAAACAATACTGGCAATGAAAATGTCTTAGAAATGGGCTCTTGCTCTGGCTGAAAGTCTCCAGTAACTTCTAATCATGTTTACAAAGAAATTCATTCAGAAATTGACAAAAGAAATATTGTCGTCTATCGCACAGGATTTTTAGCTGCTGCTAAACATGGGGCTCATAATTTAATATTCCAAGTAAACTTACTGTGGAATGTTTTGCTTGGCAAAGAGTGAGTGAATGCCTATATACAATGGACAGTGTGTAGAAACCCTGTATATTTTTACCAGTATCTTACTCAGTCATCCATAACACTCTAGTGCAAAAAAATTGTGCATTTAACATTTTGCAATATAACGGCTGATCGGGAATTTGGCAAACTGCCTTATGTATGAGATACACTGTAAGTTTTAGTTTAGCAAGATTTCAATGGTAAAGCATTTTCAGGTGTATGCAACCTCAAGGAAGGTTGTCTTCTCCTTCAAGAGAGCTTTATTTCTTCAGAATTTTCCCGGGGATGATCCGTGGTGCTATCATTTGTCACAGTACTCAAAGGATTTATCCAAGTGCCCAGAAGAATGCATTGAAAGGCATCCAGCCACATACAAATATGAAAGTCTGAGGCATTAAATATGACAAATTGGCATGACTTGGCAGTCTTCCTTAAAGTGTGCCTTGATTTGAAGCAGATGCAGCCAGGCATTTTGATCCAACTTCAAGATGAAAAAATATTCTTTGTCTGATCCCCAGAAGACTGACACAATTTTACCAGAAAATTTAGCTGCATGTAGGCTGACAGAAGATGTTAAAGATTACAGCAGCAAAGCCAAGAAAGGAAGGGAAACTGGTATATGGCACCAAAGGAATTACTGCTTGTCCATCAGAGGTATGGCTATGAATCAGTCATATAGGGCACTGAAGGCTATACCACTGTACAAACTGTGTTCAGAGTTGTATCAAACCTCACAGCCTTTGCCTCTGTAGGTTTTAAGTTTGTGTCATACATGGGATTTTCAAATGAAGCCTGTCCATTACTGTTTTCGTGTCCAGCATAGCCATTATACTGTACTTTTGGTCTTGTTCTGCAGGAAAAATAAAAAGACAGAAAATTATCATTAGTTGCACTTCAAAATAAACACTCCACAATTATTGCAAGTTTTAGCTGCAATGCTTCCATCCCGTCTACACAAATTTAATGATTCTGTTTAAAAGTGACAAAAGTAGACTCATAAAGGATGATGCAGGGACTTAAAAAGTAAAAGAAATCTGTCTGGAAGTTAGTTTTCATAGACAGAAGAGAAGAAAACATTCCTAATGGACAAGCTCAGGCTACAAAGCACAGAGACAATGTAGGCAAATAGGTGTGCATTTTCTTCTAAAAATGTCAAAATAATGACAATTTCGTAGCTTTTTGTTAGTGTCAAAATTGGCAACCAAAAGCAAAGCAACATACAACAAAAGTACAAATACAAGCAAAGTCTGAAGTGATATAATTTATGCTTTCTGTCAGTAGTAACAATTATGATATTTTCTGATGACATCTTCAGTTTTAGGTTGCTAGTCTGACTATAGAATGGTCCTTACACCATGGGAACACTTATTTCAACTTTACAAAATTAACACCTTACCAATTTGCAAACATACATCCTTGTCTTTTTAAAGTTTTGATATTAATGTCAAAAATATAATAACATCTTCAATTGGTCAATTTAATTTGGTCACCATTGAGCATATTTTAATTGGCTTTCCTGGAGATTTTGGATTTTACCCACACTAATTTTTACAGTATACCTAGGAAGGCAACTGGACCATCTGTACAAATATTCTGATGGAGAACAATAGAAATTATCAGTTTAAAAGATTTGAATAGAGTAGATGACCAGGTGTACATAGAACAATGAGAGTAAGTAGGTCCTAATTTATCCTTTCATTAACACCTGGTGTTTTAGATGAGATAAACACCCACAGACTTTATTGACTTAGATGTTCTTAAGCTGAGGTAGTGGGAACGGTTTAGTAATTCTGTGCTATCAGCTGTTTATTACCATTCCAGAGGAGGAAGTTGGCATTGCACCATTAAAGTGCTTTAACAGGTCTCCTGGGTGCTACTAAATCTGAGTCAGTGCAAAGTCAGCCAGTATAGCTTCAATCAGGCAATCTGCACTGACATAGCAAGAGAACAGGATATGTTGCACTGCTAGAGATAGTAACCTTCACATAAGGGTCAGTAATTTCAGTTGCCTTGTTGACCTCCATAAATACTTCCAGCAACAGTCACTACTAAATACCCTCACAGAGATTTTATGTGTCTAAACGTATGTGGTCAGAGTGATCAAATCCTAATATTCACATAAATCTTTATATTGAATTATCTTTCAGTAATCACTTCTAATCTTTTTCTATTTTGAATAGTTTTACCACCATGAAGACCACATTAAAACATCAAGGATGTTCATGTTTCTATGCAAAGTTCCGTTAGAACATTCAAAGCCAATAATTAAATGAGAAATAAAACAGGACTATGCAGATTTCTGATGTAATCAGTAAAACAATAGCCTATTATATTGTATTTTACTACTTTAACCTTAAATCTCTTAGCATCTAGAAGTATCTAAACATATCCGAGGGCTGGAGCAGCTCTCCTACGAGGACAGACTGAGAGAGTTGGGGCTATTCAGTCTGAAGAAGAGAAGGCTCCGAGGTGACCTTATTGTGGCCTTCCAGTATCTTAGGGGGGCCTACAAGAAAGCTGGGGAGGGACTTTTTAGGCTATCAGGTAAGGACAGGACTAGGGGGAATGGGGCAAAGCTGGAAGTGGGCAGATTCAGGCTGGACACGAGGAAGAAGTTCTTCACCATGAGAGTGGTGAGACCCTGGAATGGGTTGCCGAGGGAGGTGGTTGAGGCCCCATCCCTGGGGGTCTTTAAGGCCAGGCTGGATGAGGCTCTGGGCAGCCTGATCTAGTGGGAGGTGTCCCTGCTCATGGCAGAGGGGTTGGAACTGGGTGACCCTTGTGGTCCCTTTCAACACTGACAGATTCTGATCTGTTTTTGCAGAGGACTTTAGAGCCCTAATGGCTCAATGGTTGGACTTGATGATCTTGAAGGTCCCTTCCAACCTACAGGATTCTATGATTCTATGATTGTATATGAAGGAGGTTTGGTACATAGTTTTACACATGTAATTGAAATAGGGCAAGAAAGTCAACAGAAGAGTGTAAAATGAAAATGCTTGGTGTTTTGTAAACATAAACCAATTTAGAAAAGTATCTCATGACAGAACTTCATAAAAGGTTTCTTGAAAATCAAACTTTTTAGAAAATTATTCTGTTTTGGATAGGAGATAGGGAAAACTATCACTGGAAAGATGTCAATAGCAGAAACTGACAACCTACAAATAATTCCGTTTCCCATAAATATACCTTTTCCTGCATACTTTCATGTTAGAAGTAACAAAACATGCTTAGAAATCTTAAATAGGAGCTTTTCAAAGTGTAAATAAATATATTTTGATCTTGTTCAAAAAGGCTGAGATACAGTCTTAATTCCTGAAGCAAACCTTGTCTGTCAGATAAAAGGTACAAAAACTGTAAAAATAAGGTTTAACAGGCCTGGTTCTTGTCCCCAAAGAAGACCTTCAAATTCTTAGCCTCTAGGGGCACAATACTATCACGTCCTTGTGAAAATTTCATGTTGTTATTCTGGTCATTAAGATAATTTCAAGAAAGTTAATTCAGAAGTGTCAGATACTGTTCTCTTTCCTTTGGAACATCCTTTGTATTGAAGAGAATAAAGGTGACCTAAAGTTACTTTACATCACTAATCCACTTGGTAATTTTCTAGTGATAATATGACACTGATAAACTCTCGAAGAAACTATGATTTAATGGAAGAAATTGTTTGAAAATATATGAAAAAAATAAGATTAAGTTGTGAGGAACATTTCCTTTTTCAAGTATCTAATGCATTTAAATAGGTTAATATAGGCAAAACTGCCATGCTGCACCAGCAGTACCATAAAAGTTAGGATTACAGCTGCTCGCCTGAACACTAAGTTTTATATCTCTGAAATAAATATATAACTCTACTAAATAGAAAACATCATCTCCTCTGCTCATGTAGGACACAACAAACTTCATAGAATAAACCACAAAATATACCCCTATGTCACAATACACTTTCATTAAATTTTTCTTAAGAGTTTTCTTCGTCTTTGTAAGAGCAAATTGACAGCAATGTTCCCTTTACATTCCTTTTTTTTTTATCTGATCTGAATGCCTGGGCTTTCATGCCCCTGTTTTGGTTCCACTCATTGCAGAACAGGAGCTATCTGAGGATGCAGATCTGTAGTTATCAGAAAGGCATTTTACAATAGCATGTGCTGAGAGAGAGTTCACAGCTCTTCCGGAGCAGTTTTTTCAATAAAAAGCTATTTGGACATGTATCATTTCAGGACATGTATCATTTTAACTGGCGTTCACAAGTTCAAGCCCCATTGTAATTTATTTTTCCCAAATCATCTAATGCTGAGGTAGGTAGACAGTCCAGTCTTTCATAGGGCAATGCTGGACTTTAGTTTGCTTATGTAATTTCTTACAGTCACAAAATACTCCTGGTATCATGGTTATAGAACAGAAGTTTTGATATCATTTTATTAAAAATCAGAATTTCTGTTAAGCAACATTTTGCAAACTGTAGAATGTTACAAGGAGGTCAGAAAGTATTGTAGTTCAATATAGAAAACAAAACAAAACAATTCCTGAAAGATCTAGCCAAATAACACTCAGAATGAACAAATGTTCAAAAAACACATAGATGGTAGCTTTTAAACCAAATTTCAGACAAGATGGTTGGATTTATTCTGTTATCTAACGACATATAAAAATTTCATATCAGCTGAAGTCATGGTAATTCTAGTACTATCCACTAGCTTATTCAGCATGTACTTTAAGTAGTCTCATTATGGGCTGTTCCCTCATGGGACTTATGGATTTTTCATCTTGTGTAATTAATAATTATAACCATTTTGAAAGAAGCGGCATACACTCAATTTAATAAAGCACTAAAATGAAAAAATAAAATGTCACCTGAGATTTCCATCTGATTCAGCCTAACGAACCAAGAAGCTTGATAGGTCTTTGAGCCTTAATGCAGAGATTAATTTTTCTAATTGTTCACTACTAAGAACTGCCCTGCAGTGAACTCCTTCATAGGAATACTCAGAAATATCTTTCTAAAGTAAAGATATTCTTGAAAGCTTTAGCATTCTGTTTTCTAGTTAGACTTAACTATCAAAATTAAAACAAAGAGCTTTATAAGTTAATGAATAAATAATATTTACAATACCTGTGTTTGTAGAGGTAAAATGCAAACCCTGATAATATTAGAGCAAAGAATGGTACCAGGATGGCAGCTGCAACAGAACTGCTGTTTGTACCGTAGTAGTGATTTGAAAGGTCTGTGTCTGTGCTTAAAGGACCTGAAATGAAACAAAAAAGGCACAAATAAAATTCCCAGGTTTTCTGTCTCACAGTTCTTCTTTTATACAAGAATGAAATAAAATGCTGCCTAGATAAAAGAACTACATTTATAACATGAAATAAATAGTATGCAGTATCATGGTATAAATCTTGTTAATAGCACTTAATAATCAACAGCTATCAGAATTATTTGAAAAGAGTATTCAGCAAGTAAAATAATTATGAGTCACACCTCTTACGAGTCACTAATTTAATAAAGTTACACCTTATACCCTCTGAAAAAAAATAAATCTATTAATATTGCAAAAAGCATTCTGTGCCTGCAGTCTTAATATCCAGCTTAGAAACAAAAGCAACGTGAGACCCCATCAAACACAAAAAAAAGGGAGAGAACTGAGGTAACTGCAATAAACCACAATGGTTCTGCTCGGATCAATAGCACTCCCAAGTCTGTACATGTGTGTGCACGTTCTGGCTGCTTTACAATCCCATTTTAGAGGTGAGACATGAACATGTTTTAGAGCCTCTGGCAGCTGTGTTTGTGCTGGGATAAAACTGAGGTGCAGAGCATGCAAAGGCAGAGGCCTGTGGCACGGCCTCGCTGGGTCCCTGTCGTGGACAAGCACACAACTTGAACTGTAAGGCATTCTGCAGGACTCATTTTTCCATCAGTACACAGAGAGACATCGCTAAATTGATCAAATGGGTAGCCAACCTGACAATCCAAATTGTGATAGAGTGAAAAATAATTCTAGAGAGAAAAATACAGAACATTTTTACAGGAAAAAAAAAAAAAAACCAAACAAACCAAAACATGTTGCCAGTTTGAACTTATTGCTCTTAAGGGAGCAAAATACAGATCCTATGAAAGGAAGAGAGATCAGGGCAGAAGGAAAGTATACCAAGCACAGTGCTGGAACAGGCATCTGGGCTTGCTATTTGATGATATTTTTGCTGATGCTAGTAGAGAAAAATAGGAGACACTGTTTTTTACCACTCAGAAACCTTCTAACCCACCAGTACATGCCATCTCTAACATTATGACTCCCTGATTGATGTCAAAAGCATTAATTAGTCCTTTTAGGATCCAGGACAGACCAGTTACATAGCAGAGATACAGTCATTGTGATGCTTTCAGCAGTCTACTAAAATATCTAAATAACTTGGAAAAACTGAGAGGAAAGCAAGCAATTCTTTATGGTATCTTGTTGATCAAGCTCAGTGCAAAACAGGAATGAGGTAAGTTTTTGTTCTGTTGGATATTTTTGAAACTTAAGATATTTCAATTGCTAATATTGTATTACATTTTGTGCAATTCCTTTTACAAAATATATTTAATTACAGAAAGTAATTAAGTTCCGTTTAAAACCAAGAGAGCCCTCTTAGGAATTTCAGAATTGCCAGATTTGATACTAAACATGACAAATTACCACATTTTAAACTGCCGCCTTCTGTCACATTTCAGACTTCTGTATACTTTTCTGTAGCACTGGCAAAGGCAAAACTTTTCAAGGTACTAAAGCTGCTACTGTGGTACTTAGGATCATGCTAGGAGATTTATCACACTACTATGGAGTATCTTAATAAACATTTAATTGTTTTAGAGCAAAACCAGTGTATTATAAAAATCTTTGGACTTCAGTAGTCCAACACTTGTCCCAAGAGTCAAGCTATAGGCCTGTTGGGATAGTTTTATGTATTTGTATTGTATTGCACATGTACTGGACACTCTAGAACCAATCTAAATTAAAGACAGATAAAATCAAGTAATTACCACAATTAAGAAAAATTTAAAAAATGTTAAGTGCTCCTTTAAAATTTTTATTAGTTAGAAGAACTGATAGAAATTTTAAAAATTTAATGCAGTTATCATCATCTATATCTTTTATTATCACAATCCCCGGCTCTTTTTCCAATTATTTGGAATAATTAATAAAAAATATGCTAATAATCAACTTCAGCTTACATCAGCACCTGGAATTAATGTTTTAACTCTATTTTAACATTCTAAACAAGTACAGAAACAAATAGAAATATGTATAATGAATGAACTTGTAATATATATCTCAAAGCTCTTATCATGGCACATATGATAGATATATTTTAAATTATGAGTAGCATAAAAATTATAATTCAGCTAAAGGAAAACAGTAGTTTGAAATTCATAATAAGCAATTCTTCATATGAGGTTTTGATATGGAATTTTAAAAAAAAATTAAGTCAATATTTCTTGTGTGAAACTGAATATTTAAAACTAAGTTCAAATTTGTATTTGTTTCATTTCCAAGTTGTCTCTGATAACTGACTCACAATACTTAGTACTCAAAACTTCCTATTAGATGTAGAATTTCTCTATGAATGACAAAAGCTGCGAGAAATTATCTGGAGAGAAGGATGACACCTTTATAGAGTGAAATTTAAAATTCATGTCTCATGATGTTCTACACTTTTAAGAGTTGATCAGTTTCAAGAAATGAACATGTGTTTCACAGACATGGATCTAATATGTCACAGATACAAATTAATTATTCATATATCATATTTCTTGTCAATATTTGTTATCTTAATCTAGACAAGCTAAAAAAAAAAAAGTACTTTGAAGAAAAATAAATAGATAAATAAATAAATAAAGGTAATTCAGTTTCCCAAGAGGAAATATAGGAAAACAATCATTTGTTGAAGCAAGTGTCTTTTCTCATAAATACACTTTTCATACACTTTTAAATGCAGTCCAAATTGGAACGAACTAAGATTTTTAGAGTAAACATCTCCCAGAACTGTAGTGGTGAGGCACAGGCACTCAGCAATTACAGAAACTGAACATAGCTAGAGACTTACAGCCTTTAGAGTCCAAGTTATTAAAACAGAACAAGCAAAAAGCCCCCAGCAATGACTGATTGTTTGGCTAAACAGGTTAAATAATTTTGTGGCACAACTTGAGTCCCTTAGAGCAGGCTCAGACACAATTTATACTCTTTTGGCAGACTGATAACAGAGATCTCTTTGCCCTCTGGGTTATTGTCTGAGGCTACAAGCACACAGAATTGCTTCTGAAAAAGGATAAAGAGTACTTAGAAACAAAAGTTCTTTCTTTCATGTCATTTAAGTTCCAAGACTGAGCACATCCACTGAGCCCGGTCTTTCTCTAGTATTGTGTGATAGGAAAATAGGGAATGCTGCATCAAAAAGATTAGTCTTTCAAATTTAACCAAGTATTTCTCAATAAATGCTGTTCTTTGAAGTATACTGCAGATGAAGAATTTCACATTACATTATGCATGCACCAGTGCATGCATACTTCTGGCGTAGTGTGAAGGCAGCAAATAATTTAACTTCCTGGAGGAACAGGAATATGTTAAATCTTCACCTGCATGACATATGAGATCATTACCTGAGCAGACTACTCATGAACAGTATAGATTTTAAAAAACAAAGAAAGTTGTCCTTGAATATGAGACAGTGTCGACAAATATTATGACCTGTCTTGGCTGGAATTTTTGTTTCCTTGTAGCTGTAAATTCTTCAATAGAGAACAAGCAAACTATAGAAAATCAGTGTCTATTTCACAATCACATAAAGAAATCTTCTAAAAGAGACTGCATTTGTAGGAAGCTGAGATGTCAAAGCTGAAGACTAGAGGCCCTCAGCCTAGGAATGCATGTGTAACTTGGACACTTTGGCTCCTCACTAGCCTTGGGAATATAAAACTGTGATCTCATATTGCAGCTCTAACTGGTGATATGGGTAATGCTTTCCACTACTGTAGAATACATCCACCAGAGAATGCTGTTTGTCATTCTGCTTGTTCTTCATTTATCCCCATGAGTTACTCATTTCCCTGCTAAAACACGTGGATCAAAACTTTTATTAGGTAGCTGACAAACCATGGATACCATTTTTGGCAAGCCTTAAGAAAAAAAAAAAACCAAACAAACAACAAACCAACAACAAAACCATATACACATAACAAAACCAACAAACCATACCCTCACTGTTCAGAGATACCAAAGGCTGTTAAACAAGTCAGATGTTTGAACAAATCTTGATGCTTTACTTTTACATTGTGCTTGTTAAAATCAGAAAGAAAAAGCAGATTAGATATTAGAGTGATATGGATTATATGAAAGTGCAGGCAGACAAATAATCTGCCCCACATGAGTTTCCCCTGAAGTCTGAAACTGTACAGCTTCAGCAACTGGCAGTTGTTAGTCTGAGACTCTGAAAAGTAAACATATACAGCAATTTGAGAGGTGGCCAAGATGAACAAATCCATAGCATAAGTGCTATTACAGCAGTTAACAGAGAAAAGAAAAACAAAGGTGATTTAGATGAACTTTAAAGGGCATTGAGTGCAGCTAATGGAGCTGAGGCAATTTATAAAATGTAGATACAGCCTGCTATAGATATATTAGCTGGACTGTCTCTTCCTCCTAGCCCAATACATTGCTGTACTGTGCTTTGACGACTCTGCAGTAGTTCCAGAATCAGGAAATGCAGATGTCTACACTTGGTATTTACCAAAACTATTTTACAAGTAAATATTTACTATTTTGCAAGTAAATATTTAATGAGTAAATGTTTTATTAGTTTTTACAACAAAATCATTCTATGAATGAAATAACTAATTTTTCGCCAGCTCCTGGAGCACTTGAGTCCATAGGTATAATATACATCTCTGTCACATCTAATATTTTTGACAGTGAATTAGAATTCTATGGAAATATATATACATTCTGAAAACATTCATGAGCAACAAGCACTCAAAATGATGGTATTAAAATCAGTGTTGACTCTGTTTACTCTTCCTGTATGATTCTAATTGCAATTTATACATTTGAGAAGAAAATGTCTTTGCATGGCATGACACTCCTGGTACTTTCAAAAAGACATTCACAGAAAAGCAAGCAGTTGCAGCAGCATTCTCTTTAAGAGCATCCTGTAATCATTTCTTAGTTTGCTATATTAGAAAACACAAGATAGTAACACGTTAAGCAAAAATCAGTATTTGAACAGTATATTTCAAATATGCATATTTCACTATATTTTTTGTAATAGCATGGCATGAAATAAACATGCTTACTTCAGCTAGACAGCTGAGTAATTTGTTGACTTCACTCTTGCAAGAATCAATAAGATTGTACACATTAAAGCTCTATGAATGCATTTACCTTGTCTTTGGAGCATAAATTTTCCAAAGTCTTTTCCATGTATATCACCTTGATAGGTAAAAACACCTCTTTCAAGTCCTGAGGATACCTAGAATACATTGAAAAAGAAAAATGATTTCTGAAACAAGTACATAAGAATGTTTAATCATTTGTTCTTCCGGCTCAGAAGAGATACATGGAGCCCAGACTTTAACATCTTTCCTTTAAAATATTAATGAACTGTTCATGCTTATACAATACTTAAGTTTAAAATTTGCATCAGTATTAAGCAAAGTTTCAAAATAACACGTGGAATAACTTAATAATATCTGATGCATATTGCTGGGTTTTAAAACTCTCTAACTGGCATGCAGATAATTGAATTAATATAAAGATATAAAAGTCCACTGAATTGTTAGACTTAAAATTCTTTTCCATACAAAGCACCACAAAGGAGAACTGCAAAGAGTAAATTAACTCTTTTTATTCAAGATTAAATGAAATTTTATTACAGTGAACTATTTACCAAACCAAAAAAAGGACAGTATTTCTAAAGGAAAAATTCCCACTCCTATCTAAGAAAACAGGGCAAAACCCTGGAAAAATATGCTGATTCATTCCACCTTCACTTCAGTAAACCAAAAATTTCAATGGAATTGTGGCAGATAGAAATTTGTATACACATTTTTGAAAAGAAAAATAGTGTGATCTCTACAGTGACATTGAGTGCTGTATTCCGTATTTGTCATGTAAAAAGTTGGATAGAGTTATACAGGAAATCATAAACTGCTTAAAACACATGCAAACTTTATCCATAGCGGTCTGGTTACTTACATAACCATCTAGTGCCCATTTGTCATTTTCAAACTTGCTTACAAAAATGTCACTAGGTCCTTTAATTTGAAAAACTTTCAAAAGCAAGTGGGCTTCTTCTTTCTTGTAAACACCTATTAACATAAAAGAGGTAACGTATGTCTTTTAAACAATTTTTCAACCAGTTTGTTCAAGCACACTTTCAAAGCTAAGTATATTGCTCTAGAACTAAAATATTTTCTAAAAACCCTTCTGTAACAACAGAATTTTATAACCTGGAAATAAAACAAGATTTAATGTGCAGTAATAGCAGGATCTTAATTTACAGATATGTATCCTACATCATACTTGATAATAGGATACAAAGATAGTTTTGTACTTTTTAATTTTATATATAAATTGGCAAGAACCTTTGCCTTTTCATGCAGTATTTCAATAATTCTAAATACAGATAGAACTCCTTGACTGGAATTTCCTTGAACTGGAAAAAAAAAAAAAAAAAAAAGATTTTATTCACATCACAACAGTATATTGCTAAGTATATTGCTAGTAAATATTGACAATGAAGCAAAAGAAAATTTCCCATTTGGCAGCCAAATACTAAAATTGCCTTTGAACTCTTGGCCTTAAAGTGTCCTGATAACTGATAAAGTTCTTTTCAAATATAGCTTTGATGAGAAGTGAAATCAGAACTTAACAGTCAGATTTGC
This sequence comes from Merops nubicus, assembly GCF_000691845.1. Lineage (NCBI taxonomy): Eukaryota > Metazoa > Chordata > Aves > Coraciiformes > Meropidae > Merops > Merops nubicus. Next base: position 34,898 of record NW_008624928.1, on the reverse strand, counting down.
AGAAAGGAATATACAATATTAATTAAAATAAATGCATAATTTAATAGATCATTAAACTATCTGTGCCATTATCGAGAAAATATTTTTTTTAAAGCGTATATTAATCACTATTGAATAATTGGGCTTTTCATTGGTACAGTTCTTTAAAATGCCTATATACACTTTTTTTTTTGGTATGAATATTTCTGTGAGTTCAACACATCAATACTATACAAGATTCTGAGATTTAAAATGCCTCTCAATACTTATTTGAAACATAAGGGGAAAAATAGATGGGTGACCACATATAAATTGACTGAAATCTGTGCAGACAATTACATTAGTATCCAAGGATCTTTTTCTTTTGCAAAATAAACAGAAGAAGATTTTTAATGGAAACAAAGTTTTTGTTTCATTTTGTGTTTGGTGGAAAACATAACACAACTGAACAGATGGGAAAAAAAAAAAAAACAAAAAAAAAAAACCAAAACCTGAAAGAAAAGCTTTTTCAAGACCAAGTTCTGGACCTACCTGATAGTTTGAGTTGTATGTTCGATGCCTCAATGAATGTGGCATTCACTTTGCTGCTTGTAGTATTGAACCAATCAACAGTCAGAGTAGCAGGTTGTCTTTTTCCTAAATATTCATAAAACCCTTTCCACAGTGAATTTATAAAAAACACATCTGAAGGAACTAAATAAAAAGGGGCAAAAAAGAAACAAAGAAAGGAGTGAACTACAACCAAGTAGTAATCTTTCTAGACATACCTGTGTTCTTCATTTTTTATGTTGTAGCATCAATCTACTGTTCTAAGGAGTTACTATAGTAAAAGTTTTACAACACTAAAAACAATATATCTAATGACCTTCCCACACAATTGCCTATAATATACTACACCTGTCCATGTAGGTTCTTAATAACGTAGGTTCTTAAATAACCTCACACTGCATAGCTTGTGTGCTTCAGTGAATGTCCTCAAGGCTATGAAACATAACTGACTGTTCCCCTAAAGCCCTGTAGCTTTAAGGTATGATAAAAAAAGGAGAATAATATTCTGAAGTCAGGGATTGTTGGAAGGAGACACCGACTTAGGTTACTCCTTTTGTTTCATGACTCTATTAAAGCATCACTGTGGATGATTTTCAACTGAATATCAGTTGAATATTCAACTGAATTCACTGAATTCCAGACACAATTTAACACAGGTTTTTTATCAGTAATCTTTACACTCCACATCTTTTCTCCAAACAATATTATGGTACCTGTAAACACTGAAGTTTTCAGAGCAGGGAACTTTTTTTGGTTTAAAATATAAGTCTGTTTCCCAGAAAATGCATTTTGAATAATCTGAAGTAAAAACCTTTTAAAATGAAGCATGAATTTTATATATTTAGCTCATTTATCTTTTTCCTCTATATAGAAAAAAAAATATATTTACAAGTCATTAAATGTTGTATTTCAAATATTTAGCTAAATCACCAACGGAGTAGTAAAAGTCATTTAACAGTGTCTGCAATATTAATATTAATTGAAAAGGAAACACAGAGAAAAATTCTTAAAATATTTTATGTCAGATGCATTTACAGGATGCTACTTGTCTTGAACATTCATTTCTCCCCTACACATTGCTATATTTTTCCCATATACTTTGCTGTTAAAAAATTTGGGAAGTCTTCCTTCAAACATGATAGTTAAGCTAAACAGTTAATTTGGCCAAAAGAGACCAAGCCCACTTCTGGCCAGGAAGCACCCAGTGTTTCCTGGAAGCTTCTGAGAGGTGCAAGTAATGATTTTTCCACTCTAGTCCTAAGATTTTTCTAGCATTACAATGTGAGAAGTAAAACTTTAAGGATCAAAACAAAATTTCATAACTGTTTAACCAATAACATGAGCTCTTGACAAAATGACAGCCCCAGCAACAATTAAAATTCACCCTCACTATCCCTGATGACTACGAATTATACTAGTATCTAAAGACTGATCTTAGAAGTGTTTCACACTCTTCTAAACTCTTTAAATAAATTATTAGATTTTTTTGCACTTTATCAAAATCTGAGTATGTGTAAAGGCATTTGTCTATACTGAAGGAAATATATCAGTGTACATATCCTGTGTATCCATTTTTATTAAATTCCATGGATATTTCCTCATATATATACCTCAATATATACCATATATTTCCAACAAAACATACTGACAGGCAGTGTATCTGAAAATCCAATGACTGATTAGCTGTTGTCTCTTAAGCAAATTATTACATTTGCTGGTACACATTTCATAAAGCAAAATAATAATAAGGGTTTCAGTGTTTTTTGCCTTCAGTTTGTGCAAAAGCCACAAGCAGATGTTCAAGCTCAACGTGGCATTATTTGAAAACATCAGTAATATGTTGTTTGTACCATCACTGGATTCCAACTGAGTGGCAAACGACTACATGGCTTTGAGTACAACAGCTCCAAATAATGTTAAGCGTGCTCTTTCCAAAGAAAAAAATCTGTTCAGGAATGAGGCTTTAGACAGGGTAACCTCAAATTGATAGTGATAATGTGAAGTATTACATTTTAATTGGTATCTCACAGCCCTTTTAATTTATATATTTTCTGCAAATGTATGAATTCTGTAAATGGTCTTTCAGACTCTTTTTACCTACACATTTCTCATTGCTTTTTTACAATAGGGGCACACAGTAAAATTGAAACCTAGCATTAAAAAAAAAGGTATAAAAATTATTTTTATTCTTTTGCTTTTAATTAAAATTTTGTGTCTGAAGTTATTTTTATGAAGATGAACACCTTATATTACTGATATGAACCTGACAGGTATTATGTAAGACTCTCTAAAGAGGAAGATACCATACTTCCTTTTGTCACATTCAACATCTTCAGTATCTTGTTTCTCAAACCATCTTAACCGTCAATAACAGTTGTTGATCTCTGAGAAAGAGTACTATTGACCCAGGTTTTACAGAATTTGCACTTGCTGCAGATGGACAGGATCAATAGGGGAAGAAATGCATTTCTGCTTCCTCAGTCATGTTTCTAGAAAAGGTTAAAATGCAAGTGCTGTAGTGCCACGGATACTGCTGCGGAATCAAAGTGCCTGTGACCCAGTTCTGCCAAGCCCTTGCAATGTCCCTGCCTTTCCCACCCACTGTGGGCAAAAGCAAAAATGGGAAAAATGAACCGGGTATTGTCACATTAATACTGCACCAACTGTGGATTCTCATCAGAAAGTGACAAATGAGGAAATTCATGGCCATGCACTAGAACGGCTTACTAACTGTTTTTGCAAAGAGCATAGGAAGTAGTGAGAACCGTGAAACCCAGAGTAGTTCTTAAACTTCACATGGATATTGTGAGATTTCTTTACTTGCAGCTTACATTCAATTACAATTTGTGGTAGTGTAAAAATGATTGCTACTATTGCCTATGAAGATATTAACCCCAGCAAAAAAATAGCCAATTACTAAACAATAATAAACATCATTTATATCTAGATATCCAAAGGTGGGAAATCTGAACATCACTCTATGCTTTTAAAAAACTCTCTAGTTTAGTAATATTAGCTTTGTTCCATTTAAAATACAGTTGACAGCAAATGGATTCTAACAAAAGTCAAAATAACAAGGTAAAGAATATGCTCCAAAATACACAGTGTTCTATACTAAAGACAATTCAAAATTTAACAAGACAATAATAGTGAAGATTTCCCTTTTAAAAACAGCTTAAAACTCTTCCTTGTTAATTACTGTAGTCTGTTACACAGTTTCAGTTCTCTGCTTACTATTATTGGCATTTTCAATCATAACATTTCATTTTTTTTTTTTTTTAAACACCTTTCAAACAGTACTTACTTACCAAAACTATTTATAAGAGACATGACGTGGTGTGGCTTGATACTGATACTCTGCATAGTGAATGTATTTGGAGACTTGATCTACATTTTAATTTGGTACTGAAATTTCAAAACCTGTGTGGTAGCAGATTTATGCATACTGCAGGTGTTCAGTGAGGTGAATCCACCAATAAATGAAGACTGGATATTAATTATAGAGATTGCACATTATATTCTGCTTTATTGTGAGTCTGTAGAAGTAATGCATTTGAAAAGAACTCATTTATGGTTTCATCTGACACTCTCACTAATAAACTCACCAGAAAGGTTAATTATTAGCAGAAATACCTTTTTATCCCATCTACTCTACTCCCATCTACAGAGTACTTCTGTGAACTGCCATGAGTGTGAACCATTAATCTTCTTTTCCCTGCAGCTTGCTAAAATTCCGAATATAGAGCTGCAAGCTCATTTATTTGGTGAAAACCCTGCTCATTGTTAAGCAAGTCAGTGAATTAAAATTAGACCTTCCATTTTCTGAAAATCATTGAACCTAAGAAGATCTACATCAAAGATTTCTTAGATGTTTTTGTCTAGTTTTTCACTGGCAGGAGGAAAAAGTTAACTGTTCTTGAGAAGGCATGGAAAAGCAGCAGTAATATTTGCCTGCTGCTGGTCCATACAGTTTAGGAAAACCTATCTTAGGGTATGTTGAGAGTTTCCAGGAAATGAACGACATCAATATTTCTGAAACTGGTTTTGGGGTGTGGTTTTTTTTTTTTTTTTTTTTTTTTTTTTTTGTTGGTGTAATTTGTTTTTGGGTTTTTTTGGGTGTGGGGTTTTTTTTTTTTTTTTTTGGGGGGGGGCGTATTTTGTTTGTTTGTTTTGTGTTTTCTTACAACACTTGCAACGTAAAGAGCAGAACTTTGCCTGAACCCAATCCCTGCACTTATATTCTACACTCATTATAAGGCTCTCCATTATAGCAATCTCTCTGATATAAAACTACATCAAATGCTGGTTTTGCATATATGTGATTTATCTTTTTGACTTGGAAGGGTTTTTGTGCAATTCACAAAGTCTGTTCTACAGAAATTAGAGAAATGTTGTTTGGGAAAGAATTTCATAGAATAGATTTTCTGTGGCACCTATAAACCTCAATATTTATATTCCTTTGAAATGAATAATAATTAGTTAACTATTTGAAATAGTTTTATTATCCATAACAATCTAGGGTATAAATCAATTTAATTTATTTAGATCTAAAACTCTTCTTGTATACAAACCTGGAGTTTTAGTTATTGTTTCATTAACTTCTCTCACTCCTTTACCTACAAGTAAAAAGACACGTTATCATTTTCATGAACATTTTGTTTTTTAAATAGAATGTTAAAACAATGCCTGATGGATGCAATCATCTTTTAACCAATAGAATAGTATTTAAAACAGAAATAACTGGTCTTGAATACTTCACATGTTCAAACCTATACGCTTACACAAAACTACCAGAAAATAATTTAGGTAAACAACAATTTTACTGTGGAAAGTTGTCTGACTAGCTAAGTATTTCATACGTTTAGGCCTAAAATGTTTATATCAGCCCCAGTGCTATAAAAGAGAGCCTTATAGAGGGGAAAAATACTATCTTTAACTTTGAATAATAGTATATTAAGTATAGTAAAAATTGTGTTAATGAAGTTGGATACATCTATGAAACTAACAAAAGGCAGATAGCTGGCTTAAGATGACAGGATCAGATTTTCATAGGAAAGGATCACAACCAGTGTCAATTGCTACATTTCTGGTAAAATCATCAGAGTTATTTCCATTGACCCCAGCTCAAATACTGGCCTCGTATCATTAGTCATAAAATGCTAAAGTTCCACAGGTTGATTTGGTCTTGCATATTTGCATATTTTTTTTCTGTAAGAGCAGAAATTCGCTGATTAGACTGATCAACTTCTAAGAAAGCACAAAAAGCGTGGAACATTCACAGAGAATTATATAAAAGAAAACTAACAAGACTGTTTACCTCAAATTATTAATTATATACTGCCTATGAAAAATCACCCTTTAGAGAACTACAATAAGATAAATTTTTATGTGCAGTTTATGTCTTGACAATGTTGGAAAAAGCAGTCTGCCCATACATTAATGAAAAAACAAATATTGCTCAAACATCAAATCTAATTAGTGTACTTTGACATATTAGATTCAAAAACCATGTTGCAAATATCTTTCCCATAGTATCTGACTATTTTTCCTTTATTCATATTCAAAATGTAATTTTATGTTATTTTTCTGAATTTGGAACTTATAGTCATGTTTATTCTTGTGAAGAGCAAATTTAACCCTCATAACTATAGAGTTACTCTAGCAAAACTATATGAAATTTACATAAATATAAATATAAGTGGGATCTAGTGAAAAGATTTTTTTTTTTATAGTGTTCTTTTCTATTTAGGAATATTTTCTTAGACAAAAAGCATACCTAAAAGAATCTAAATCCCAAGCTATAAAATAACTTCTTTTGTTCCTAATAGAAAACTGTATATTAAACACTGAATACATTGAAATACGCTTTAAAACTGTGATATAAAGACAAATACAGTTAAAAATTGAAATACTCCTTAAAACTGTGATATAAAGATAAATACAGTTAAAAGTAATACTTTATATTGTTTAGATTTTGTTTGTTGTTGTTAGGGGTAAAATTATGTATATGTGCCTCTGCATTTACACCCATATGTCCTATGTTTTCCTCCATGAGTTCTAGATGCCATGCTCACTTTGTTTTCTTATTTTTTTCTTTCCTATTGTAAAAGCTGTTGTATCATATAAGTCTTTAAATAGCAAGTGGAAAAAAAAAATAACCCCACTGTTATAAAATAAAAATGTCAGAGGAAACGAAATCCAGCCATGTAGGGCCCAACATATCACTTGAGTAGTGACTTACTTTTACAAATAGGTGATTTTCCTGTCCATTTCATATCTGGTTTACATGTCCGATGCTCTGATCCACCAGCAAGAAAAAATCCTGGCTGACAGGTATACACCAAAGTATACCCTAAAGTAGGAAGATCTATTGCTTTCACATCTACATGCGCCGGTGTCTCTGGCTGCCTGCAAGCATGAGCTGGAAAGGTTTTTTTAGGGTTAGAAAAAGTGGTGGTAAACAGTTTCCATAGGATTAGTGTACACAATTTGAAATAAATGCATCCCTTTCATTACGTAAACTCTGTACAACTTTTAGAAACCTCAAGTAGCTATTACCTGTGAAAGTAACACTCTGAAAGTATAATTTTATGATTGTGGGGAAATGGAAATGATGCTATCACATTTTTAAACAATACACCAAAATTAAATCACGATAGCAAACAAAAGAGAGCTAAAATGGAGGGAAGCACATACCATTTTACATGGTGCAAATATTGGTCCTCTGAATTATTGTACTGTTGCAGTTTCAAGTATTGCTTCCACTCAATGTTTTGAATGCTACAGAGTGTTTATTTTGCTAAATAAATTCATTGTAAATTTAAATTGAAATAAAGGTTCCATAGGAAGGCTTTGTCATAGTACATCATAGTACATAGACATGGCTGCTCAGTATGCTTCTTTCACAGTGCTTCATGGTGTGCATTTATAACAACCCAAAGATAATTTGAAATAGGATTAGAATCTAAGGTCATTCTAATGAATTAGCTTAGATCAGTGTATTTTAATACATTAAGTTATTTGATGTCCTCCAATCCATATAGAGCTATACATATGCTCATCGTATGCACACCTATGGATAGACCAGAAAACCCGGATTTTTCCGAGTTCTATTTTATGATTCACAAAATACTAGCCGAAAAAATAGTCCCATGTATATTTCAGGACAGCTTCTGTCCTCTCTTAACCCAATGTACACAAAAAAATCCCTAGATTAATTTAAAGTAGTTAATGCAGTGGGTTAATGAGAACAGACTTATTTTTAATAAAACTGGTAGAACTGTAAGTGTCACAAAAAAAAAATCTAAAAAAGCTTACTTCAGATTAATGTCACAAAGACATCCTCAGTTGTAGAATAAGAAAAAAAAAATACTGTTTTAAAAAAAGTTTACATTTTGTAACATATAATTTACTATGAATTACCACATGCATCACTTTGTAACTGCTTTAAAATTGTACAATATACTAATTCATTAGATAGGAAACTAGACTTACGAATGCATTCAGACTGTATGCCACTCCAAGTTAAATTAGCCAGACAAGAACGGGTGGTAGATCCTTGAATATGATAACCTTTTCTGCACCTGAAAAACACTGTGCTCCCAACCTAAGGATCAAAACAGAATATTAGATAAAAGAGGTATACATCACATGTAATCAGATATAAAGAAAGTGATAAGCTACTAGAGAGACCTTTAAAAAAAAAAAGTCCCCTTTATACAGTTTCTAGAATTAAACTTTTTTAAAAATATGATTAAAAATCTGAGCAATTGATCTTTTGCAATCTTATTGGAAAGCAATAAGTGGAAAAATGAAAAGTATCGACAGAGCTGTGCACATGGAAAAGAATGACACTCAAACATTTCAGTTTATTAGTTTGTTAGTATGACAGAAACAAACTAAGTTACTAAGATGTCTCTCTTTCCTATACATCTGTATATTTTTCAATAAAACTTGATCATAATGTCTGCCTCAAGGGGTTCTCACTGTGTGATTTGAATAAATCCTTTTAAGAGGAAAAAAAGAAAAAGGAAAAAAAAAAACAACTATGAAGAACTGTCCCATCTACAAATAAGTTCACTAGAGAAAACTCCGGGCCACAATTTCTTAGACTGCATTTCTTACTATACACTACTTAAGTTTTACTTCAGATGTTCAACTAGCAGCAATGTTACACAAAGCCTTCCTATGGTCAACTGTGATATGACCCTTCTAGGAACAAAAGGTGAAGTAAATGAGAAAACTATCTTTAGACTTCCACTGAGAATAGAAAAACATGAAAATTGGACACGAAATTGCATATGATGAAGAATTTTCATAAGAGACAAGAAAGAAATTGTGTAAAAAGTTACAGTAAAATGGACTTATTGATGGTATTGACAAAAGTAACCAGAATACAACTCCAGGCCAAGATATTAAGGACAAAGGGCTGACCAGTAAAGCATTCTTTCTATTTTGGGTAAAACATCTGGGAAGTAAATAGGATAAGATAAAAAAAAAAAAAAGTATTCTTTAAAATTATATGGCGTTAATAAAGTAATATATCACATGGACAAATACAAGCAAGTTGCAAATAAGTAATAATCAATCCATACTGATAAGACAGCTTGCAGTCATATAAATGTAAACAGTTCTACATTGCAATAGTCATAGAAAGAGTTCAATGGACATTAAAAATGGGCAGCTATCCTCAAAAGTGGCTACCAGTATATACTCAGCTACATAAAAACAGATTATCAAGATAGATATTCAGCAAATGCAACACCAGTTCCTCCTGAAGTGGTTTGGGAAATTCATTGGTGTTTTTAAAGGTCAAATTACTGATATGACTTTGCAGACTTATCTCCTTATACCTATTTTTAAACATATCCACCTCTCTATCTTGCCAAGGACACACAGCATGTCTGTAGTAGAGACCAGAACATGGGGTGGCTGATCTTGACTCTAAGTCATCTTGCTTCTTGTGAAATTGCCAATTTTGTATCAGTAAATAATGATGAGCTGCATTTTTTTCCTCACTGACCCAAAATACCAAGGAGGGGAAAAAAAAAATCAATATTCAAGGTAGTTATAGAGTTATACCTCTTTCTCATTTTACAGCTAAAAGTAAAAATAAAAGCAGTGTACTCCTTGTATAATACTTGGATGAAAAACATTTGAGGCATTTATAGCAGTTCCAGAGCAGTGAAGCATAAAGTGAATGAAGCAGGACAGGTTGCTGGTAGATAGAAGAAAACCCTTAAAGGTCTGCTCTGTCATCACACCTTCCTATAATGACAAAAGACCGTTTAAAAGCACTAATCACTTATGCCAAAAAAAACCCAAATGTACTTCACTAATAACTGGTGAGAAAACTACATCGTGTTTTACCAGATAGTGATCTGAGAGTGAAATCACATACAATTGCAGGAGAGGGAGGGTACCAACAACCAGAACTTACAGAATGGATTTTTTTAAAAAACCAGTTCTGCTAACTTGATCATACCAGGTTCAGAACTAAGCAGGAAACCCAAACAGAGCATATTTTAGATTCCAATCAAAAATATTTATACCTGAAGAATCTATCTACAAGAGGCTAATCAATCTATATAATGACTGTAGATTGGCCATTGTTGCATCTACTTTTATCTCCTCTGTCACTTTTCCGTCACTTGGTAAACTAATAACCTGTGAGGAATTTGGAAATTATAGAAAGGACACTCATCACAGAGAAACTGGATCCAATACAAGAACAATTTTACCTTTTCTGACTGAATAAAATGTAACATTAATTGCTAATTTAGTAAAGCTATTTGCTGACTTTTTTTTCTTACATGGCTCTTAGATCAGACAGGTCTTTGGTTGTTAGGTATTTACTGACTATTCATCAATGTACAAAAGAGTTATGATCATAAAACATAGTAATTATATGATGTCATATCATATTTGCTAATCGATTTATAAATAGTCCTCCCTGCTGAAGTCTCCTAAAGGATTGAACACATGATGTACTGCAAGGTTAGAAGTTTTAGGGTTTTTTTTAAGCTGTATGTTAAAAAAAAAAAAAAAAAAAAGGGAAAAAAAAACCTTGGAATGAAGCATGAGTTTTTTATAAAAAGGAGTGGAAATTTAAGGTTTACATTAGCCATCAAAGTCTATAGATTATTTAATATATTTTAAATTATTCAATGTATCTTCATTTTAGAAAGCTAATAAATAAAAGAAAGAATTACCTCATAACCTCTGGAACTGTTCTGTATTCCAAACTGTGGAGTACCAGGGTCTGTACATGTATTGTGAGCTGGATCTAATGTAAAATGTGAAACAAAACATATTATTATGGGATAGAAAGACTACTCTAAATCTGTTTGTAAATATTAAGTATTTTCCTGAATGTCTAGTCATGACAAGAACTGAATTTTTTAATGGAAAGTGTGTATTTCTTTATATTACATTTACATTTCTAATTAAATTTCCAAGACAGATCACAGTACTTTGTTTCAGTACAATGCCATGGTATTTTTGGAGGTATCTTTGGCAATGTAAACTTTAGAGTTTGGTATGCACTGATTAAAAAAAACAGGACACCAAGAGAGTATAACTAATTCTCTGATGAATGGTTTCATTAGCGTAATTTAAACCAGCCTGCAATTATTTTTGAAACAGCAATGTCCACTTTACGTTCTGATGGTTTATTTACTTTGGGACTGACCAGTCTCATATATCAGGTAGACAGCACAGGACTCAATCTGATGGATCCTTCTGTACTATGTGATTCCCTCTTGGTAACCAAGTCTTTTGGGCTGACACTGAATTACAAAGAATGCTTTTTGGGACTATATTTCACCTTTAACCATTTTTGATTTTCAATAGAGGGAAAACTGAACTGCTCATGCACAATAATGTAGTATGTCATTTCACTCATGGTCAGCCTCCATTTTCCATATTGACTATCAGTAGTGCATAACAATTCAATTTGACTGATATTTACCAAACACTTTGAAAATTAGGTGAATGTAGACCTAAAGTGAAAGAAGAAAAAATACACACACTCCTGACTATAAGCTGTTTGAGCAGCTCAAGAACTTTTAACAAATTATCATCAGATGGAATGCCATTTCTGTAGAGTAGATACAGGAAACTGAATTGACATTTTAAGATGTGTCTATCTGAAGAAACAGTGAGGAAAAAATGACATATTCTGAAGGCCTTTTAGGGAAAGTATTGGTACATAGAAATAAAAAAGCCTGCTATCATTCGCCATCTTATGGTACTTCTAGGCATAGTTCTAGGTATTGTTCACTGATCTTAAATTGCTTTAGAATGGTATCTGTAAATATTTTAGGTGATTTAATAATTTCCTTTTATAGTAACATAAAAAACATGATGTACAAAAGTTTATCTCTTTGTTGCAGTATTTTCCATCTAATTCTATATTATGCTATATAAAATATAAACAGAAATGTCATCATGACATTTTCAAATTTCACAATAGATCTGAGATTTAACTTTTGTCAACCGTCTTGCTTCTGTTACAAAGCACAGACATAATATAGATTGCCCAGTTCATAGAAACTATGGACAGATGGAATTTTGAATTCATATCCAGTAATTTTATTGACTATTAATGTCCTAATTTAGAAATACAGGCTGCTTTCAATAATCATGCTTGTCGCCTTTTCCCAGAGTGACCACCCCAGCTCTTCAACATAGCCAGCATCTCAGTTGTAGCAAAACACATAAATGGGCTACTGCCTATATCTGAATATCCTTGTTTAGAAATATCAGAGAGGATTTTTCTATTTTAATACCAAAATATTTTTCTCTAGTAAGTTGCCCAAGTTGGATCAAATTCTGATGTCAGTGAGAATTACAGGTGTCCAGCATTTTTCTTAGTCTGACTACATAACATGCTAAAAGCCTATCAGCTGCACATCAGTCAGTGAGAAACTGAAAGTACCTGGCAGTTTATCAGAATTTCAAAATATCAGACCCAGCACGCTTCATTCTTTTGAGCTGTATAAGCCACTTTCACAAAGTCTAAAAAGCTTTTTTGATTTAAGACTGACTCTGATAAATATTTCTAACTCTCTAGCGACAGAATCTAGACTTTAACCTGCCCAAATCTTTTGCGTATCTAAAAGGTTATAAAATTGCTTGCACTCATTGACATTCTGCATTTCCAGAAGGCAAGCAATCATGTAAATTTACAAATTTCATATGTGATTGTGTTTATCCTATTTTTTTTTACACTCATATTATAAACTTATTTATCTAGTTCTTTTTATATTGCATAGACATTTATATATGTTTGGAAAATTAATTGCTATATTTATGACAGTGTAATAGGTTATCAAGAATATTCACAGCATAATCACCATAAGTAATGGCATTTATTACCTATGCATGTTGGCTGAATGCCACTCCAAGTACCATCTGCTTGACAGAATCTTCTTGAAGAGCCTATCAGAATAAATGGAGGTCTGCACTGAAAGCTAACTTCAGATCTGTATGTGAAACTTTTTCCATTGAGATGTCCTTCTGCTGGAGTACCAGGATCGCCACAAAACACAGCTAATACATAAAAAAGGAATGAAAAAGACATATGAAAAACTGCACATGCTTCAACTGAAGTATCCAGCATTGGTTTATATGCAAGACAAGCATATTGAATATTAGTGTAAATGTGCTAATTCACTATATTCATTGATCTGTAGGATTGTAGCTCAGATAAATTTTTGACAGCAATTTTAAATTGTCACTGTTATTATAAGCATAAAACTTAACCCAGAAAAACAGACCTTTCATTTGAGACACTTAAATGCTGATTAGAATTGGATGATAAACCTAACACAGACAATGCTACAATGTAATGCTTCAAAATGTATCCAGATTTCACATCAATCACCCTCAGATGAGTAGGTTGGAAATTTTTGCCCTGATTAAGTAAAAAGAAAAAATGTTTGTCAGAGACCTGACAAGATTTCTAGTACTGAAAGAGATAATTTGACAGATTTAGAAGCAGCAGAAAAACAAATGCAAACAAGATATGAGGGTATGTACTTGCCTTCAGGAAATAAAAAGATAATTCAGAAAGAAGATGCTCACCACAAGTCAAATTCAGAACATTCAAAAAGATTATCGGTAAGGCAAATGGTGATAGATCCAATTAGGTAGTAAGGGATGGAGGCGACTTTTGGGGAAAGGAAGAAGACCAAGACCTTCAATGGCACAACCACCTGATTTTATAGCAAGGTATGCTTTTTTGGAAGAAGGAGGAAGAATCCTGCAGCTATTCATATATTACCTGATCTAGCTGAGTCTTTTGAAACTGTGAGAAACTGACTGTGGCCTGAGACGACTGATTGCAGCTTTGGTGAAGCCCAACGCAACCGTACCCTGAAAACTTACGCAAACACTGTGGGATGTCTCCTCGCCAAACTCCTCGACCCTCACAGGAGAGAATGGCCGTGTTGGACAGCTGGTAGCCTTCTGCACAGCTGTAACTCACACTGGCACCCCAGCGGTAGTCAGAGCCTTCCACTTTCCCATAGAGCACTGGTGGCGGGGGGCCGCAAGTGATAGCTGTGCCACCGAAAGAGAAGTTACAATTACGTGGTTTTGCAGAACACAACGTGATATCTACTCATACTTTTGAAGCTAAACCAAAAATATTTCATGCTGTTTAGTTCCAACAAAGCATTGCCATGTTGACAAAGCAGCCTGTAATAGACAGAAGACCAATTTACATACCAAAATACAACCTCTAGGTATAGCAAGTCCCTGAACTTTATGTTGCTGAAAGCCAGAAGAGTTCATAGCTTACCTAGTTCTGATCTGTCCCCTACATATCTATTACTGATCATTGTTGCCAGCAGGCTACTGAGCTAGGTAAAAGCCTTCAATAAATATGATTTATTCAAGAAATACGTTTCTATGATTATAAATATTTGCATTTTATTTTAAACTAGTTTTCCAACATTATATAAAGCCATTAACATGACTGTTCTTTCACCTGCTCGTTTTCTATGGCTTTCAACACACAATGGACATTGACTTTATTAGCAATTAGTGGCTAAGAGTCTAAAAATATTCTGATGTTTTCCAGCTTCTGAGAGAGTGCCCAAGAAGCTAAAATCTGTAATGACCAAGTTTACATTTACACATCAGTTCTTTCAGCTGAATGCATATGCCAAAATTTACTTAGTCAGCTAGACTTAGATATCACTGTAAAGCAGTCCTAGATGAGTTGGCAGCCTTGGCCTTTTACAAGCAGAAGATGTGCTAGGCTGTTAAAGCTACTCCCTGGGCTGCTGTAGTGGTATTCACAATTTTCACCAGGCTGCCTGATTTGCCTTTCAGCCTCATCCTAACTATAACTTTTATGTTAGCACTTGTAATTAGCTACTTGTGAAGCATCTGTTTGGCCATTTATTATGACTACACTACTGCAACAAGGGAATCTTTTATAGATGATTTGGTTTGCAGGACCCCTTTACAGAATTTAGGCCATCTAATACAAAATAAAAGGACTCAAAAAGGAAAATGGATACTTAATTTCTAAGAATTTAAACTGGGCATTCTGACAGTCTTCATTGCAGAGTGATTTGGTTTTACTGTAGTTATTAACGTTGCTATTCTGACTGACACTATACCACAGCATATGTGCAAAATAAACACAAATTTTACAAAAATACTTACCTAAATGTTTTAGTTGCAAGTTAACTGTCTCAGAGAATGTTTGACACTTTTTTATACATAAAGACACTGAGTAGTGAATTTCACATATAGTATCAAAACAGTACTTGTAAACTATTTAAATTCAAAAGCACACCTTTGCAAATTGGTTTACTCTGGTTCCAAGTGCTGTCTTTTATGCAACGCATGGTAGATGCACTGGCAGGCTCCATCAAGTATCCTGGATTGCATTGATACCTGACTGTCTTATTGAAGGTAAAATCGTTTCCAAACTGAATGCCATTTGCTAATGCACCTGGATCTCCACAGCTGATCACTAGTGAGGTAAAGAAAAAAATGAATTATTTTTTTGTTCCAATAAACACATAATCAAACATTAGTATATATGCCTAATGTCATTGTTTTAGCAAGAAAAATTTGATAAATATATTTCACACAAAATAAAAAATGTAATCTCTAATTTTTAGCTAAAAAGTCATAATTTTGAGTCATTGCAATAGCATGGGTCAAATATTGTTTTCCTTAAATACACTAGCTTAAGCTGGTATGCTCTACTGTTACAGGCTAAAGGAAACCCTAGAGGAACACCTATATGTTATATTTTTAATGTTGACATTCATGTAGAATAAATGGTAGTTCTGGAAACATCTAGCATGTATTAAAAATGAAAAAAAAAATGTTATTTTATCAATAACCCAATTATTAAATTATTATTTTCAGTAGGAAGGCTGGGTGACTTACTACTATAAAGCTTGAGATGAAGAAAGTTTATTTCTGACCTGTGCAGTCTGGAGCAGTGCCAGTCCATGTCCCATTAGCAGTACAATGTCTAGTAGTTAGGCCTGAAGTTTTGTAACCTTCCCAGCAGGCATAAATGACTGAGCTGGAGAATAATATTCCATCAGTGTATATTATCATACCATTGGCTGGGGTGCCAGGGTTTCCACAAGATACAGCTGTGAAGAAAAGGTTTAAAAAAAAAAAAAAAAATCAGTATTGGTAATACGATCATTTTACTTCACTTGTTTTTGTTTTTATTTTTTTTCCAGCTGCTGATTCAGATAGTTTGCACTGATTGTTCCACTCCACCCAGTTCAGGCACTGGAGAGAAGAGAGCTCCTTCAGGACTTTCTGGCAGACCTGTGCCTCTGTTTTGCCTTTGGGCACATTTTTCTATTCTCTTCCTGTCTTATGGTATCTCCTCTTTTCATTGTAAAAATACATAAATAATAAGTTATGATCTTCCTGTCCATTTTGGGTTTGAAGCAAGAAAATAACTGATATTCTGTATTAGCTTCCATTACTTTTTGGCACCTGTAGCTATACATTAAAGTAATGATTCTGTTTCAGCTTCAAACTTCTGAGATTTGACAGCAGTTTACTTTGATTACATGTTATTTGGTGGGGAGGTTTGAGGGGTTGTGGTTTGTTTGTTTGTTTGGGGTTTTTTTGTTGTTTAACAGTGGATCAGCCAATTGTGAGAAGAATTATCTTGTTTTGAATTTTTCTAACAATTTTCCTCTAAAGCATCTTTACCTGACCATACCAGTAGACAAGACACTGGCAAAAGTATAACTTCCCAGTGTTGAACAAAGACTATTCATATTCATAGGAATAAAATAAAACTGTCATGAGATTAAAAGATTAATAGGGTTAATCAAGTTAGTAAAAAATGTGCATCTAAATCAAACTCTTTCCTTCAGTCTTACATGGAGCATGAAGTGGTATGTAAAACTAAGAGGACAAATTTCAACTGTCTCTTGCACAGCTTTCAAGAGCTGGCAACACTTCCTACTCTTCCTACAGCGCAAATAAGCGTGGTCTCTTGAGAAGTGAAATGATTTAGTCTAATACAATTATATGATCAAACGTAAGCATGATTAAGCCTAATGGGTTGGAATATTGTGCCGGATTAGACCTGGCTAACAGCCAAATGCCCACCCATATGCTTACTGCCCTCTTCTTAACAGGGAGGATGACAAAGAACATGGGTTGAGATAAAGACAGGGAGGGGAATTGCTTACCAGTTAACACTGTGGGCAAAACAGATTCCACTTGGGGACAACTCCTTTAATTCATTGCCAATTAAAATAGATTTGGATAGGGACAAAAAGACAAATATGCAACCAACACATTTCCTCCCCTGTTTCTCAGGAAAAACCCACTTATAATACTAACTTCATTCCTTAACTTCAGGCTCCTCTAAACTGCCCTCGAGTGGTGCAGAGGGGACAGAGTATGAGGAGCTACAGTCACTGTGTGGTAATTTGTCTCTGCTGCTTCTTCCTTCTTAGAGAACTGGGGGAATTCAAGTCATAATCACAGCCTGAGCTGCATAAAAATGTTGGTCAACAGCTTGAGGGAGGTTATTCTGCCCCTCTACTCCTCTCATATAAGACCTGATCTAGAGTACTGCACCCTACTCTGGAGGCCCCAGCAAAAGAAAGGCATGGACCTCTTGGATCAGGTGCAGAGGAGGACCACAGAAATGATCAGAGGGCTGCAGACCTCTCTTGCAAAGAAAGACTGAGACCGTTGGGGTTGTTCAGCCTGGAGAAGAGAAGGCTTCAGGGAGACCTTGTTGTGACCTTTAAATACTTAAAGGGGGCTTATAAGAAAGCTGGAAAGAGACATTTACCAAGGCCTGTAGTGACAAAAGAAGGGATAATGATTTTAAACTGAAAGCAGGAAGATTTAGATTGGACATAAGAAATAAATTATTTACAATTTGAGTGGTAGTGGAAGTGTTCAAGGTCAGGCTGTCTGAGGCTTTGAGCAATATAATCTACTAGAAGATGTCCCTGCCATGGCAGGGTGATTGACTAGATTACCTTTTGAGGGCACTTCCAACCCGAGTATTTCTATGATGCTATGATAATACCAAGAAAGTTAATGATCATGTGCAGATACTGGTCAGGGTACAACACTGACCTGCATTAAGAAAGCTCAGGTGAATTCATTAAGGCTAAGTATATTTATGAAATTTATGCAAAAACAAGGATCTGCAGATGCTTAACATTTGATAAAATTATAATTTGACAGTGGTTCACTATAAAATAATCTTTACACTACATGTAATACTTATTTTAGTTACTACATTTCCTCATATTGCTTAATTCAATTTATTGAATCTTCCTGTTTATGCAAATCAGAGAATCAAAGAATTACAGAATGGTAGAGATTGGAAGGGGCCTCTGGAGGTAATCTGTTCAAGCAGGGCCACCGAGAGCCAGTTGCCCAGCACCATAGCCACATGGCTTTTGACTAGCTCCAAGGATGGAGACTCCACCACCTCCCTGAGCAACCTGTGTCAGCACTCAGTCAGCCTCCTTGTAAAAAAGTGTTTCCTGATGTTGGGACCAAAACTATGTTTCTGTTTGTGCTCATTGCTTCTTGTCCCATCACTTGGCACCAATGAAAAAAGCCTGTCTCTATCTTCCATGCACCCTAACTTCAGACATTTATATATGTCAATAAGATCCCTCCTGAGTCTTCTGTTCCCTAAGCTGGACAGTCCCAGATATTTCAGCCTTTCCTCAGATGCGAGATCCTTTACTCCCTTCATCATCTTAATGGCCCTTTGATAGACTCCATCCAGCAAGTCCATGTCTTTCTACTACTGAGGAGGTCAGAACTGGACCCAGCACTCCAGATGTTGCCTCACAATGCTGAGTAGAGGGGAAGTTTCACTGCCCTCCTAAAGCAGCCTGGGATACCATTAACCTGATTTGTACCAAGGGCACATCACCGATTATGTTCAAGCAGTTGTCCACCAGGACGCCCAACTGGATGGTTCCCAGCATGAGAGACTTTATTAGTTAGAATCTGATAGCTAGAGATGATAGGATTCATCAAAGAAACCCACAATTTGCCAATTAAAAATTACTTTGAGTATTACTAATGTTTGGAATAACACCTAAATGTGTGTGTTTTTGAATGAAGTCTTATTAATTTTTTATATATAGAACTTTCACATACTGAAGAGAAAAATTCAGTACATTGGTCCTTGAACTTGTAGGAATGAAATGGTACCCTTCCCATCACCTCATCTTTATTTCTACTAAACAGTAAACAAATGAAGGAGAAGATTAAAAAAAAAAAAAAAAGAAAAAGGCCATTTTGTGGGGTTTTTTTTGGTCTGTTTTTTTTTTTTTTTTTTTTTTTTTTTTTTTTTTTTCTGAAAACAGAAATTTGAAGCAAAAAGACAAAGAAAAAACAGTGGTATTTGAATCACCATTAATTGCCCCTGAGTGCTGCTATGCTACTAAATGTCTTCATGCAAAGGAAGAGCATTGCAAAACCTTTTTTTTTTCTGAAATTGATCCTGTGGCCACTGACATTTTCATATGGTGATTTTGATATCTACACTGGCAGAAGATTAGTCTGTGCTGAAGAATACTGCAAAAGAACAGTTGATAGATGATGATACTGTGAGAAAATCCCTAGCTGAAAAAGTGTAATGAATTTCTTTAAAATATTTTATTATATCTTGACTTTAAATGATAAAAAGTCTGTGTAGCAGACAACAGATACTATAGAATCCATCAACCCAAATGAATTAGATAAGGTAGCTTTTTTAGAAAAAAAGAAGTAATTTTAAAACTGAGTCTAAAGTCTTCCATTGCTGCTTTGCAATTCTGACAGTGCACAAAAAGCATAAAAATCCCTTATTATATTTTTATGTTATTCTAATAATTTCCAGAAATACTCTGTTGCATTTCTTCTGCAAGAACTAGGATAAAAATCTCATAAAAAATTACTCCAACTTATCTGGAGAAATATACATTGATTTATAATTAGTTAAGTATACAACATTATTTTACCACCTGTTCAGTCCTTGATTCATAGACCTTACATAGAAAGAGAAGATTCAAATATTATATTGTTAGAAGATGAATGTCAGATTTATCACTCCATTTTCATAACTTCAATCAGAAGCATTTGTTTAATTTCACATTTAACTCAAGTATTTATTTCCAGGTTCAATATTTGCTAGTCTAGAATTATTTTCTTCACAACCTTCTTACAAATCTGTAGTCCAAAACTTTATCAGTTCAGATTTAGTCTTTCAAGCAAAACATGAACTGCTTGGGAACTCTTTTATATCAAATTTCTGCAGAGCAATATGAAAGCATATTTCTGGCATAGAACAGCTTTTGAATTAAAGAATAAAATGTCATTATTAAATGTTATTCATTGGTGTCATAGATGCTGATGGTATGAACACATACCTTCACACACAGGCTGTATACCTGACCAGGAGCCATTAAGCAGGCATGTTCGTTCTGCAGGTCCTCTCAGCTGATAACCCATTTCACATGAGAAACGCAGCAGACTTTTTATTTTGAACTCGTCCCCTAGTCTAGATCCATGAGCTGGCACTCCTGGATCATCACAATAGCCAGGATTATTTCCTGCAAAACAACAGCAGAGCAGAATTATTGGCAGTCATTATGTGCAAATGGAGCAGTAGTGAAGATACTCTCTTGCTAATAGCACTACTAGCGGCATTGTTTCTATTATAGTCGATAACTTTTCTTTCCGTGCAAGGCCATAAAACCAAAGCCAAAGATGAAAAAAAAAACACCTTGTCTTTTTAGCATACTTCTTATCTCAGACTTATACAGACCTAAACATCAAAAAAAGATAAAAAATAATTGTGAACACAGGAAGCACCTGTCATTCTTTTTGTCGGTTCA
>NW_008624928.1:0-13964 GCF_000691845.1 Merops nubicus | reverse complement strand
GGTTCAGCAATTTTTTTGTCTTTTTGATATAAATAATGTTTTCTGCAGTTTGTATTTTATCATTCAACTTATAACGTCTAATAAAATTCAGACAACAGCAAGAGTGAAGAAAATAATATTCAAGTTTTTTTAAGAAATATATTTTAAATACATACAACCACAAAAACAACTAAACGATACCTGGCCCTCTGTGTCTCTCAAGAATTTAAAGGGCACAGAATAATTTTCCTTATTCTCTAAATGCCTGTGCAAGTATTGGTTACAGCTTTAGAAACGAAAGAGGGTGTTACAGAATATACCCCTCCAACATGTTCTCACAGGTCTGATGAAGCATCATATATCAAAGTTGATGTATCTGATGGAAGCATGGTCTCAGCATCAATAATTTATTGTACCTTTTGACATAACATTGTATCTCTTAAATCCTTCTGTGTTTACACTGTGGTTCATAGCAACCTTATAATTTGTTTGGTTGTGGTTTTTTTTGTGTGTTTGTTTGGTTTTTGTTTTTTTTTTTTTTTTTAATATGTCTAAATAATTCTGTACTATGCAGTCTGTGTCTTCTTAAATAGGTTTTTCATCATAGGTACACCTCTCAGATGAAGGACAAAATCTTGAATAATAGGAAAACATTGAGAAAACTTAAACTTTTCATTTTAGCAAGTTTGAGACACATTTTGGATATAAACATGTTTCCTCATCAAAGGAAACCAGACACAGTTCCTGAATTCACGGCTAACCTGTGGGCTTCATTTTTGTTCACTTTGCTTAGTACTAGGTTCTTCTAGAATAGATTGTCCTCGTCACCGTGCCTTACAGCATTTGGACCTAGATTTCCTTGTCTACACACATGCTTGTAAACACTGTGAGTGTCTTGAAGCTGGTGTATACTATCCACAGCTATCCTTTTAAACTCACTCTGCAAAACAGAGTGGCTGCATTGAAAGTGGCTTTTGAGAATGATCTCCAGCACACACTAACTTGTAAAGTATTTCTGCATTGTTTGATAGAGTGTTAGTTGCGATGGGTGAAAACCATTATAAGAGTATAGTGGTCTCAGTGATCATGGACTAGCTTCCATGATCTGTGCCCTGGAACTGTTCAATCAGCAGTCCAGATGTGGTCTCTGGATGCTATCTGCTTCCCCTCACTTCAAGACATTACTATTTCACAGACATTTTTTTCTGCTTAAAATGTGTGAAATAACGTGAGGGCTGTGATTCAGGCTAGCACTGTGACATGTTTACAACATGAAATAGGTATGCAGCATGTACTTTGGCTTGTGAATGCAAAGACTGCAGGAATTGTTCAGGACAGAAGGGTCTATGATTCTAAAAATCTGATGATGTCTCACTTTGCTTTGGGACTTTGCTTTTCTTGTAAACACTTAGTTTTGTCTTGGAAAGAGTTTAAACTGAAGCCATGAAAGTTTATAGTCAAAGGGTGTAGACAAAGCAGTTATAGTATTATGAAAGTCTAGATTTTTTTTTTTATTTGGCAGTGTAGAAGACTACTTACCCACTACTTAAAAAAAGAGTCTGAGTCATCTTAAACAAAAAAAATCTCAACTATTCCCTAACTTATAATATTCAATTGTCCATAACTGCACCTGGTCCCAGGTGACAACAAACTCGGACATCATATTTATACCACCTTGCATTCAATCATATATTAATATATAATAAAGAAATAAACCCCATGCAAAAACAGACTACAAGTTTCAACTGTTATATTTGGACTGTTTTTCACATCTCTTAAATATAGAACCAATTAGCTGTCTTAGTTGTCCTGGGCACAATCATCCTTTTACTGACATTATGAATACAAATTATTCATACTGTATTTTAATGGAATAATCTCCTTAATAACTAACATGAAAAGTGTAGTGACTTTTATAATTCTAAATGCCTTACAGGAATGAGAAACCTTTATAGGTTGTTGTTGTTGTTGTTGTTTTGTTTTGTTTGTTTGTTTGGTTGGTTTGGTTTTTTGGCTGTTTGTTTTGGAGTATTTGTTTTTTAAACTGAGTTAACAGAGATAGATTTCTCATTTTCCTAGGGAATCATCTTGCTCCCAAGAGGATGTCATACCATATTCAAACTTAGAAAATAAAATTCTGCATCAGTAATAAAGTTTTAGTTACACTAGGCATGTTTTCCCCTGTCACAGGCAATGACTGCAGCGGTCTTTAATGTTTTAAAAATATACAAGTCTATAAAAACACTGGCATATTCATGACTGATATCTGAAGAGTCTCAATTATTAGCGATTAAAAGTTCTTTCCAGCAGCATGAGAATTTCCCTTTAGTGGAAAAGGTTGGGCAACAATACTCAAGGGCCCCGACCATAAAAATTTTAAAGTCTTGGTGCAATCTCAGATCTGGCATTTTATACTGGATGAAAAGGTGAAAGTGACATAAATGTCGGCTTAAGATAAGCAAGAAGTTTAAGAAGCAGTAAGTTTTTATATGGAAACTATCTATATGATTGTCCTGCAGAGATTCCTTTCAGGTCTAAACATAGAGATTATGATGGCAATGAGATGTAGTGGTGTGAGAAGGCTCCAGGTAGACTCTTTCCTCCTTGAGCAGTGGAGAACAGAAAAGAAATGTCAGTGATTTAAATTAACTTCTTTTCATCAGTGTTTCAAAATCTGCTAAGTATCCTTGCAGAATAAGCTTATGAATGGACTGTTTTCAGTGAAAACTTTTTTAGAGCTTTTTCAAAGTACAGAATTTAAGTAATTTACACCTATTTAATTTAGGTCAAATTTCAATTGCACAACATTGAATCACATCAGGTCAACAGCGGGCATGTCAAAGAGCTTAGGGAACGTTATAAGAAGATTCTACAGTGTGTGATTATGGAACAATTTTCCCATTAGGCAATTTTCTTCTTAAACTCATCAGATATTTGTCTTTTTATATACTAAAGTGGGTAGAATTGTTTCCCTTACAGAACTTATTAATGCACTGTGGATGTCCTTAGCAGCCAATCCTTGTCTGAGCTCCTAGAATCACAGAATCATTAAGTCCCTGGTGCAACTTAAGCCCATTTCCTCCCATCCTATTTAAAAATTAAGAATACTAGGAAAAAATATGATATGCAACAGAAGTTGGGTCATAAACATATTTACTAATGGTATCTCTTAATTTCAAACAGTGATCTCAAACTCTAAATTAAAAAAAGAAAACTGATTTTTAAACAGTTTAAATTCTGGATGGTCCTGAGCTTCTTCAGCTTGTTATTGGAACTGAGAATTCTTTGCTGCATAAAAATACAGCCTCTAGTGAGACCCATAAGACCAGAAATCTGTTGCCTACAGTATCAGAGTTTTTGTAATTCTGATTTCTTTCCATACCCACAGACCTCCAACTGCAATAACTTCAGCAGGCCTGTGCGAGTACAAAGGAGTGTAAAGAAGAATCAACTGCATTTCTGCCCATTTGAGAATGTTTTGGGGCCCTTTTATGATCTCACTATTTGAAATCAGGGGGCACAGTCACTGGGGTGTACACACTATAGGATATTGAAGACTGCAAGGGTTCTATGTAATCAAGACAACTAGAGATTTTTGTCTCAACACACAAAACAATTTCCCTCACCGACTTCAGAAAAACTCTGCAATGTTTACTGTTTTTTTCTAAATTTGCATAGTCTGTCTAAGGGAGAACAAACTGTTCCTGTACTTCCTGACAACACTAAGAACATTGGAGAGATTGATGGTATTTGCACATTGTGGCATTAATAAAGAATTTGCTGTGATGTTTTTTAATCAACATTTTCCTATGTGACAACCTTCGTTTATGTAAAACAGAGTTGGGAAAAATAAAATTTAAGACGTGTCCTTTTTTAAGAACACTAGTAGGTTTTAAATAGTGTTTTGTGTCTTCTATTTACTGTAGTATACAACTACAGCAGCTAGCTAAGGAGTAATGTTACAAGGTAATGACAGAGTGAGACAATATATGAGAGTATTGGAATAAATGGCTATAATACACCTGAGTGGTTATTGGTGAGAATTAAACAAAACAAATATCTGACTGTAGTTTAAAATTGCTTAAGAATAGCCTTATTCGTGTAATTACAGGGTGACATTCAGATGACAATTGGTGCAAGTACCTGAGCAGTGAGGGAGAGTCCCACTCCAGTGGCTATCTTCTTGGCACTCCCTAGTAGAATTTCCTATGAGCTTTCGACCCGCTGTGCAAGAATAGTGAATTACGGAGCCATACGTAAACTTGTCTCCTGAAAGAACTGCATTGGCAGGTACCCCGGGATGTCCACAAGAAATGGCTAACACAGGAAAGAGCACAATATTGTGAGATGTTTTCATGGCACAGAAAAAAAAAAAACCAAACTATTATAACCTTTAAATATGAGGCTGATTCCACAAAATGTGAGCTGCTGTCCGGATTTCAGCTCCTCCATATTTTCAGTTTTGCTGTTGATATAGATGATTTGCTGATTATTTGCAATATTGAACTTAAAATTACATATTAAACTAACCCATGCAGTTTAGCCTTTCCCTGAAAATATACACAGCTCTATTTACTCACACGTTTCTGTTCACTAGCCTTCCCTACAAAAAAATGCACATTATTCCTGTTAAGGCTGGAAAAGAAAAAAACAAATAAGGCTGATGTTGTAATGTGCTTATATACTGCAGATATTATAATGGTAAGTAGCTTTATCATGCCTATAAAATAACTAAATGCAGTTTAGGAAGTATAGAACAATAAAAATCTTTAACTTGTAGTATTATTATAGCAATGTATTGCACTAGAATGAGAAAAAGGAATATGAATTACTGATCACTTTTGTAAATTATGAATCATATTTATGCTTCAGTTAATGCCTAGAATTTGAGAAAAAAAATATCAGATATAGACTTTTGGTACAGAGCAAGTTGCAAACAAGTATTTCAGATCTGTTACATGAGGAAGCATAAGTCAACTGAACTAGAAATCAAATTCTGAATGCTTTCTGTGTAAAACTTAGGTCATCCAGTAGAGAAAGAAAAAAACAAAGAAAATCATTTTTCCATAACTTTAGTAAAGACTTAAACCCTTAAGCAGAGCAATTATACTTTACTTGAGCAGCTTTCTGAGTTAGTTGAATGAATTATCTGTGGCTTAAATATATTTTTAGAAAAAAACCCCTAACTGTTATTCTGATGATTATAACTCCTAACTTTCTGTTACAGTAGGTCACATGTTAATGTCAATCTGACTGCAAATGTATTTCTGTCAAAATCCATGTTGCTGACCACTGCTCTTTCAAGTCTGTTTGTCTTGCTGTGCTCTAGGCTGGCTTAAGCATTCATGTAACAAATGGTAAACTTAATCAGGACACTGATCTGGCTGAACAGTACTCCTACAGAAAAACAAAACAAAACAAAACAAAACACAAAAAAACCAGTGCTTAGTTTTCATCCCAATCAGTTACCTTAATGAGCTTGCTTCAGTACCATGCAAATGCTATTACTGCTACAATTCTGGAAGGAGACATAGTGGATGATCATAGTTTTTGGAGGAAAATCATGTTAGTCACCTTAATGTGGCTGTATAATGATTTGCAGCAAGCAGTATGAAATTTTCCCAGTTTATAAAGAAAAAAAGCATCAATTTTTAACCAATGACATTTACAGGTATTGCCTTACATATAAAAGAACAATATGTCTAATGTTTTTACTCTTGAACTACAATTGTTCATGGTAAACATTCTGTCCACAATTTATCTAACCTGATCTAACCTGTCTTTCCAAACACTTTGCCCTATCACCAAAAGCAATCTTAAATATATTACATTATATATTATATGATATATTATCACTCATATTTGATAATTTAATAACTTTTGAAAATTATGTTTCTCTCATAGTACTTGAAAAGACTCAGAGAGACTTCATCTATGAATAGATCTTTCTCACTGAAAGAGTCCTATTCATTTCACTGAGTTTTGCTTTGGGGAAAGAATGTTAAATTTGTCCTGGTGATAATTAGGATTCAGAGAGAGTTTCAGTCCATCAGCATCAAATTAACAGCAGCTAATATAGCAGGTGACTGAGGAATGTATTCACCTTACAGGCTTGTTTGAAAATTCCCACAGCCTCAATTTCCAGAGCAAGATCAGCAATTCCTATTGTGAGGGGATGAACACCTACAACTTTCCTCAATCTCTGCCCAAAAATAGAAAGCCATGTAAATGCTAGCAAACTTCCAAAACACATGATGTGGAAAGATAGATAGCTATTCTAGGTGATTTAGACACATCATCCTCCTCTGCCCCTTGCATAAGGAGTGTCCCTTCACACTAAGCCCCAGTACTGGAAGTAGGAAGGGATCACAAATAGAATTGGGCCATGGACTTTCATAATGGTTTTTCTAAGGTATTTCACTAACCTGGTTAGATTTATTGGTTGTATTGGTATGTAAGCATAATTTCATAAAATAAATAATTTATGTAAGCAATCACAATTCTGTAAAGCAAAATCTTTTAAAAATCTGACTTATGTACATATAATTTCATTTATTATTTCCTATAATTGCATTTTAATTCAGAAATTTAATCTCAGAAAATTAATAATGACCAGGGAAGAAAAATGTCTCAATGGAAGACGAAAGTCACCCGAACTGTTATTTGCTAGAGATCTGAATCTTACTGAATTGATTATAGGAAACACCAGAAGATTTCCTCCCTCTCTGAGAAAAAGGTGACAGAGGGAGTATGAAGCGATGCTATGAAAAGACCCTCTTGAGCAAAATTTTCCTGCACAGCATTTCACAGATTCATTCTCCTATACATACTTCAAAACATCTGAAAAAAAAATAATTCTGAGATAGGCATCAACGGTCTTACACTACCAATCTAAATTATAACCTCTAAATAATGATTGTATATTTCCCTATCTGTTTTCAGATATCTTAGTACATCAAAAGTGGAAATTGATCTTAACTTTCTGGCATTTGAAAGAATATTGTTGCTTAATGTCTTGTCTTAATATTTTTTACTGTACAGTACAATTTACAATACACTGATCCTAAAGTTGTTTTGTTCCTCAGCAGATATCTACACATTTTTTTTTGTCTATTAGACTAAAAATCATGCACGACTCTTTATTCAGCTGAACAAATACTTACACAAACACTTTGGTAGTGATCTATCCCATAAGCCATTAGCTTTACAGGTCAAAGCAGATGACCCCAAGAGATAAAAGCCCTTCTTGCAATGGTATGCCACACTTGCTCCGTATTTGAAACTTTCGGGATAATTCTGCTGTCCATGCCGAATTGCATTTTCCACAAAGCCAGGATCAGAACAGTTCACCACTGTAAGACAGATGATGTTCATCACCAGTGCATAACAGCAATGTCACAGAGTGTAACAGTGATGGGTTTTGTTGCCTCACTAGCACCTCATGACTGTGTTCCATTTGATATCCTTTGTGTTTCTTACTTGACTTAAATATCAGATGTGTTGGCTCTTAAGTAAGCCTGTAGGTCTCTTTGCTATGAAAGTGATACTAGGATTTTACCCCTGTTCTTGTAATAGTCTTGGACATACAGGTCATTTGAAGATACAAGAGAAATTGGAGGAATATTTTTATCATTTTCTTGGAAGGCTTAGTTTGGTCTTCTATGTAATTGTTATATGAAGGAAACCAAATTAAAATCAAACCCGTGCATATTTTTAAAAAACAGTTTAACATTTTCTTTGAAATTTCCTGTAATGAGAAAAGTTGTTTCAAACATTAACAAGAACATTTTCTGCTATTAATGTGTAGAACAGAAAAAGGAAGATGGTGAAAAAGCAAATATTTGACAGTAGAATTGAGATTGAGGGTAACTACGAAGAAAGGATGAAGTAACTTTTCAGATAGAAGTTAAAAATGTAAAAAATTATGTGTTTTGTCATGACTACTTGGTTTTTAAATAAGGTATATTTACCTTCCTCAATCCTTCATTTTATATACTGTAGTGGACATGATGATTTGTTCATAGAAGATGAAGATGAGACACTGAGGTCTCCACTGCAATCCCCAAATTTTGCTGTCTATTCATCTGAAAGTTACCTGAAAAGTTATAAATACCTCCTCCACTCCTCCCCCGTCTTTACTTCAAACACAATTGTATAAATAATAAAAAATAGAATATTATTAGTATTTCAAGTATATAATTTAGTTCAAATTAATTTTCATTAAAAAGAAACCAGAGGAAAACAACATTAGATCGCAGTGTCATTATACAGGTAAAATATATGGAATCACTAATGCAAAGATTTTCACTTCCCAATCATGTATTTTTCAATAAGTTAAGGTTTATACGTATAATTTCATTTTACTGATTAGATAATACATTGAAAAAAATCAGTTTTTGCAAATGTTCATTCTTTCAGAAAAGGCTACATTCAATCAGCTAAAAAGTATCAGAATTTTAAAGATATTTTAAAATTTAAAAATATGAACATCCTAAAATTTAATTTTGGGTAGAAAAAAATTTGTTTTTTTTCCCTTTCTCTTTTAAAGACACAATCTTAAAAGTATTCAATTTTTATGATTTCAGTCTTGCAATGGATTCTAGACAAGCACTACCTAGATCTAAAAACGTCTCATATGAATCTAAATTTTTCCTTCCTAAAAATTATTTTAGAATAAATATTTGGGGGTGTGGGGAGAGAAAGAACACTCTTTGTCATGAAGCAAACCTGTTTACCATCCTGTGATTGTTATTAAAAACGATGAAGATAAAATTACACAGAAAAGCAAAATACATTTAAAAACATTAGGTATTACAACGATGTACATAAAGCACTAGGAAATTATCATCCAGACTGATGAAGTGACATGGTTAATGGAAGAGATATGTTTGGGTTTTATTTCTGAGGAGTAGCAAAGCTAGTCTTCTAATAGACACTATTCACATTTGGTTTTACAGTGAAACCTAATAAATAATTCATCAGAGACATTATATTTGCCTTATATTACAACAGTTTTGCTTGAATTTCATACTACCAAAATTTATTTAAACTTAGTCTTATAGCTTTATAAATATTATACATAATCACAGAATCATTGAATGGTGGGGGTTGAAAGAGATCTCTGAGGATCATCAACTCAAACCCCTCCCTGATTAAACCTAGAACAGGTTGCACAGAACCACATCCAGGCAGGTTTTGAAAGTCTCCAGAGAAGGAGACTCCACAACCTCTCTGGGCAGCTTGTACCAGGGCTCTGCCACCCTCACAGTAAACAAGTTTTTCCTCATGTTTAGGTGGAACTTCTTGTTCCTTGTTTGTGCTCATTGCCCCTTGTTCGTGCTCATTGCCCCTTGTTCTGTCACTGGGCATCACTGAAAAGAGACTGGCCCCATCCTCTTGATACCTGTCCTTCAGATATTGATAAACATTGATAAGACCCCCTTTCAGTCTTCTCCAGGCTAAACAGACCCAGGTCTCTCAGCCTTTCCTCATAACAGGCTCCAGTCTCCTCATCATCTCTGGAGCCCTCCATTGGACTCTTTCCAGTAGTTCTCTGTCTCCCTTGAACTGAGGAGCCCAGAACTGGCCACAGTATTCCAGATGTGGCTTCACTAGGGCAGAGTAGAGGGGGAGGAGACCCTCACTCGACCTGCTGGCCACACTATTCTTAATGCATCCGAGGGTACCATTGGCCTTCTTGCCTACAAGAGCACACTGCTGGATTATGGTTAACTTATTGTCCACTAGGAATCCTGGGTCCTTCTCTATGGAGCTTCTTTCCAGCAGGTCAACCCCTGACCTATACTGGTGTCATGGGGTAATTGCTCCCCAGGTGTAGGACTCTACACTTGCCCTTGTTGATCTTCATTAGGTTCTTCTCCACCCAACTCTTCAGCCTGTCCAGGTCTTGCTGAAAGGCAGTACAGCCTTCTGGTGTGTGAGCTACTCCTCCCAATGTTGTATCATCAACAAACTTGCTGAGGGCAAACTCCATCCCTTCATCCAGATCACTGATGAGTATCTTCAACAAGACTGGGCCCAGTACTGGACACCTGGGGAACTCCACTAGCCTCAGGCTTCCAACTAGAATCTGCATCAGTGATCCCAACCCGCTGAGCTCTGGTGTTCAGCCAGTTCTTAATCCAACTCACTGTCCACTCACTAACCCACACTTCCTGAGTTTACCTTTGAGGATGTTACAGGAGATACTGTCAAAAACCTTGCTGATATCAAGGTAGACAACACCCATTACTCCCACCTCATCTACCCAGGCAGTCATGACATCACAGAAGGCTATCACATTGGTCAAGCATGATTTCCCCTTGTGGAATCCATGCTGAACACTCCTCCTAACCTTGTTTCCTCCACATGCTTAGAGATGACCTCCCCAATGAGCTGTTCCACCACTTTTGCAGGGATGGAGGTGAGGCTGACTGGCCTGTAGTTTCCTGGGTTCTCCTTCCTGCCCTTTTTGAAGACTGAAGTGATACTGACTTTTCTCCAGTTCTCAGGCACCTCTCCTATTTGCCATGACCTTTCAAAGATGGTGGAAAGTGTCTTAACATTAACTTCAGCCAGCTCCCTCAGTGCTCATAGGTAAGTCCCATAGGGCCCATGGATTTATGGGTGCCCAGCCTTCCTAAATAATCTCTAACACAATCCTCCTTAACCAAGGGAGAGTCTTCCTGCTTCTAGTCTTACACTTGTCTCTCTTTCTCTTTTAATCAAGTATATGCAGGTCAAATAAACATGTTTACACTGGGATTTCACTGTCAGAAGCAAATACCTTTTTACTTTATGATTTTTCTTTCCCACAACAGACAGAAAAAAAATCTCACTGCTATTTTGAAGTTGGGAAAGATTGGGATGTGGAAGTCTGTGTCTCTGGACCTATTTTGAAAAAAAAACCCAAAGATTGCTGCTTCTGGGAACCTGCATTTAAGAGTATTATCAAGAGAAAATGCTTTATCCTTATTACATTACACATGCTTTATAACTTCTTTTTTTTTTCCATTCTTACTAATTACTAACAACTATGTCTAATTCGTTCACTGGCAATATAACTATCACAGTAGAACAGAGACCCAAATTAAAGTCTGCAAAACATACAGCCCATTGACACGAAGCCCTAACAAAATATTCAGCTAGATCTGCATGAGCTCCTATGTCTGTATTCACAGTGCAATTCTTTGTTACAGAAACTAGCACAGCTCCCAGAAGCAAAGCACACTGCATCCCAATTAACCCTGTTTCTTAGACAATTAGACATGGTGTAGTGCTGTGTAGATGCTGCTGTAAAGCTCCTGCTTTTGGAACTAGCTTACATCCTCTGCACAGTTGCCTTGTACAAACATGTCCTTAAGTTCAGTCTTTCTACATATGTACATACTTTGCTTAGCATTTGAAGCTATATCTGTATTAATATGAAGTAAAGAATAACAGCACTCCTTCTCTGGCATGAGACCAGTAGACTGTGGCCATGGCTATGCTGTTGTGCTCTGCTGCCCTCCAGACTCGGGTGAATTCCTCTGAAATACTCATCAGGAATGGTCCTGCTGCCCATTCTAACCCTTGAACCACGCTTGGGATGATTCCTGTGGATGTGCTACTTGGTTCAAATGAAAAACTTTTTGGAGAACCTTCTTAATTAGTAAAAATATTTAAGTTCCCATGACAAGAGAGTGTTTAGTTTAAAAATACAGATACATTTAATTTTAAATTCACAAATGAACATTTCAGTCTTTCTATTTAGCTAAAATTGCTCTATGGTAATGTAATTTTGATCCCAAACTTCCCAATAACACAATATCAGTATTGTGACCCATCATATCACTAATAGATGTCCAAGGTTGTATGGAATGTTTGCACTGGTGCAGAACTGAACCTTTGTCTTCTGACACCTCTCTCCATGCTCTTATCAATACACCATTCTTCAATGAATGTACATACCAAAAAGTAACTACAAAAAAATAACACTTTTCCATTCGACTGGTAACTACCTATTTTAGCAACCATCTTCACAGCTTCATAGAATCGCTATGGTTGGAAAGGACCTCTAGGGTCATGTAGTCCAACCTCCATCCCAACATTTCCCTAACCACTAGACCATAGCCTCAAGTGCAACATATACTCCTTTTTCAAACACCTCCAGGGATGATGATTCCACAATCTCCCTGGGCAGCCTCTTCCAGTGCCTGACCACTCCCTCAGTCAAGAATTTTTTCCTAATATCTAATCAAAACC
Source organism: Merops nubicus (assembly GCF_000691845.1). NCBI lineage: Eukaryota > Metazoa > Chordata > Aves > Coraciiformes > Meropidae > Merops > Merops nubicus. The sequence continues at coordinate 1,742 of NW_008624928.1, read as the reverse complement.
TCCCCTGGTGCAACTTGAGGCCATCTCCTCTCATTCTATCATCAGTAATTTGGGAGAACAGAACACCAGCCTCATTACAACCTCCTTTTAGGTAGCTGTAGAGAGCAGTATGGTCACAAATACAAATTATTTTCAAAATTTTTTCCCATCCTATGGAGTAGTCAAGTCTTTCTCCAGGTTTAATTTTTAACAAGGTTTTACAACTGTCCCATTTTTTAGTACATTTGAGATTATTAAAATAAAATATTACTACTTAAAATTGAAACTTTGGTTTAATGGGTAAGTCTGGCAATTTAGCTACTGCCTAAAACAGTATTAGAAATAAAAAAACAAACAAACAAACCTTTGTTTCATGAATATATGTTGTCCTAAAGCTACCCAAACCCAATTCTAACTGAATTATCTTTGAAACATCAAAAAGTATAATAAAAAAAAATTAATTCTCCATGCAGACCAGAAATACAGATTGTTGAAGGAGTATATTAAAGTGCCAAAATATAATTTGTCTGTGTGATAGTGTTCTCATTTTTACCAGTAGAATTTGTTTATCCAACTCAGTGATGAATAAAATACTGAATAATCACTAAATGCATAATTTAAGCATATGCTCTGTGTGACAAAATTCTTGTGTCATACATGAAGTCTTATCAAATGATTATGCAAGAGAATACCATCCTTCAAGCTAAAAAGTAAAAAAAAAAAAAAATTATGCCTGCACTGCCATTTAACATCAGCTATAGATTTATAGAGATATAAGTATAGACAAGAGTGTGCTGGTTCTAAGAAAGGCTGAAGTAAGGAGTACTTTAGAAAAGAATTTGAGCTGGCCAGCACACAGAACTAAGGCAGTAGTTTCCCTGATTGCCTTTCACCCAGGGGATTCAGTTGTAAATCATTGTGAGAATAGGTGGAGATTGCTTTCTCTGAATGGCAGCTGTCAAGGTTTACATGGGAAATTAATCCTGGCACTCTCTATTTAGTCTGTTGAGAAAAGCGAGAGAATGTTTCAAGTCTGCCCTGACAACTTTGGAGCCTCACAGTGGGTAGACTCAAACCTTTGAGGACAAAGAAATGAAAAGACCATGCCAGAGTCCTTTAGGCAGTTTTCTCTTAAAAAGCTGAATGATCATCAAAAAGTACGTAATTCACAGTATTTCATGTCTTGTTCTCACTATCTCTTTCAATTTTTTTTTTTTTCTTGATAGAAACAATTATAAGCTTTTTAAAACTCTCATATCTGGTTGACAGTGATAAAACTTTTTTATTTGAAAAGTATTGCATTAATGTCAGTCTCAAAAACATGTATAGGAACTGGCACTCAGAGTGAATGAGTAAAGAATTCACTCTGACTTTATGACAAATTCTGAGAAATGCTGTCTATAATAAAGAAAGAAGGCACTGCTTGTGAAAATTTGATTACAAGATTGCCAGTCTACAGAATTTTAGTAAAGTTCAGTACAAAGTCAACAATACACAACAAGGATAACTTCTCTCAGGAAAACAAAACAAACAATCCAAAAAAACCCCAAAAACAAACAAACAAAAAAGGAAAAAAACCCAAACAAAACAAACAAAAAAACCCCAATACCACAGCCTGCCCAACTTAAAACTTCAGTTTTCAAAAGTCTCATATACATAGGAGTCTGATATTTTAATTGTTAGTTTTCAGTGGGGGCCAGGTGGAGAATGATTTTTATAATAGATATTCTGGTTCTGTAAACTATGGGGAGAGGAGAGGGGAG
>NW_008624927.1:5186-82769 GCF_000691845.1 Merops nubicus | reverse complement strand
CCCTAACATTCTGTGATTCTGTGGATGTTTTAGTCACCACTGAGCAGAGCTTACACAGAGTCAAGACCTTTTCTGCTCCACACCCCACCCCACCAGCAAATAGGCTGCGGGTGCACAAGAAGCTGAGAGGGAACACAGCTAGGACAGCTGACCCCACTGACCAAAAAGATATTCCATACCATATGTCATCATGTTCAGCATATAAAGCTGGAGGAAGAAGGAAGAGAACATTTAGGGTAGTGACTTTTGAATTCCTAAGGAACTCATGATGGAGTCCTGATTTCGTGGAGATGGCTGAACAACTGCTGGCCAATGGGAAGTGGTGAATGAATGTGTGTGTGTAGCTTTTGCTTTACCTGTTAAATTGTCTATCTCAGCTCATGAATTTTCTCACTTTTACCCTTCTCATTTTCTCCCTCATCCCTCCACAGAAAGTAGGTGAGCAGCTTTGTAGGGCTTAGTTGATGGCTAAGTTTAAACCTCAACAACATTACAGGTTCCTTTAGATTTTGCTAGTTGTCTCTTCCTTGTATGCATAAATCACAGCTATATTGCCATTAAAGATTCCTGTATAGTATGATTTAGCTTTCTGAGACAGAACTCATTCTTTCCCCTGTACTCTGACAAACATGATCAACTAGGTCAGGCAACTTTACTGTGTTGGAACCTATTGAGGGCATTTCCATTTGGTAACATTTGATTCTGGAATATGTATTTACCCACAGATGCCATATGATGTGTGTACAGGATATTGGGAGATTCGTGTCACAATGAAACAAACGTATTCCAAAACCCAGACAGATTATGGTCACATATCACCTTAAGGCATGTTACTTACACCTGCATAAAAATATAAAACCAGCAAGAAATCTGTTTAAATGAAAAATTTTGTGTACTGAAGATTGTTTCATACTGGTATATTTCTGTATTTAGAATGTCATCTTGATAGATGTTTATATTTATATACTTTTTTTCCTGCTCTTATGTATATGGATGCATAAAACAGTCACCCTGCTGTAGTTTAAATATAATTAAAACAAGCGTGTTTATATTTCATAAGCTATCTCACACTTCATTTGTCTCAAAAGCAGAAAATACAAACTGTTAATATGCTATGTCAGCACAATACCTCTGTGTAGTCAACAATGCCCATGAATTAATGTGCCTGAATGTAGCATGCTTTCATTGATAAATAAAACTACAGAGTCAATTTGAACAGTAAATTCACATTGATGACACTTCTCAGCAGCTATATATGTAGAACAAACATTCCAGATTGCTCACAAAATGAAACAAGTTTACATTAGAAGGAATCATAGGTTGAATGCCAAAGACTGAATTCAAGTTTCATTGTGTTGCCATATGAAATATTCTGGTAAAAGTTCAGCCTCACACAGCAACAGCTCATTTGAGACTGGCAGTAGTATTTCAAATGACAATGAGGAGGAAGAGTAAAAAAATGGGATCTAACTCTAAAGCAAAAACCCATCCACGAGACCCCAATATCTAGATCATATGTGCATAGACTCTGTTACCTGAATCTAAGCTAGACCTTCAAATCAAACTTATTGACCATAAGATCTGCTGGATATTGAAAATGCAGCAGTAGTTTTGAGAAAAATATTGCTTGCTATGTCCACTTCTGTTTTCAGCATGGAGCTTTCTTAAATAGTTCTAAAGATACACAGTGCTGTGACTCAGCTTTATTAAGCTGACCTGAATATAAGAACAATGAAAGGTAAGCACTCTTCCTAATCTGTTTTTCCGTTTCTTTTTAGGTTATGTATGTATGCCTCAGTACACAGTACCCTCCTCCAGGTTATATGAAAAGAAGCATAAACATTTTAAGAAAGAGATTAGGAAGACCTACAGCAGACTTGAGGATCTACTTTTAGACTGTTAATTTTTAGTATTTTCTTTACGACTGTTCAAGTTTTCTTTTTTTAACAACAGCTGGCCACGGTTGAGTCTTTTTTACTCTTAGAGATATTAGGCAATTTATATATAATGTTTGATCATCCTCACCAAATGATCTTTGAAAACTCATCTTGAGATATATAATTGAACTTTATATTATTCTAAAAGCATAACTTAACTGTTAACCAGAACAATTAATAGCTTTATGCCAGGTTTTAGCTACATTTGCTTAGAAGGAACTTAATTTAGAATTCTTACTATCATGTTCTTTGTCTCTCTAATAATCTTCCAGATTTTTGTTACAGATGTACTGTTCAGAAAAAAGAAAAACCTGAAGTGGAAATAGCTGAACCTGAAGTGACACTGCCTACAAATGTAGCAGTTTGTGTAAGATGTGCAAGTGACATTGCATGGTAAGTATCGGTACTGGTAACACAAGCATCCCAGGCAAGAGTCAATTACTTCAAACACTTTGAAAATGTTAGAACAGTAACAAAACCAATAGAGGTGATACCAAAATAAGCTTGAGGCAAATGTGCAACAGATATAAGCAAAAGGCAACTAAAGTGGTAAGGCTGCTTGATTTTCATGACAGGCATTGGCTTCAGTGAAAAAATTACTTCTTCCATGACAAAGGTAACCCAAAAAATAAAGAAATCACTAAACTTGCATGGACTAAGAACCACTATCCAAAAAGAATCATACTGATGTCAGTGAAATAAAGAATAACGTGCACCTACAAAATATAAAAGAATTAATTTCTCTTGGACAAAAGCCATCTGGGAATTTGGGGGTAATACATTTGGATAGCAAACATAGGTATATTTATTTCCTTTGAAATCAGTATGAGAAGGGATTTGAGTGAGCTTGTCTGTCTGGCTACTGAGGTCTGTCAGTACAACTCTGAACAGATATGCAAGAGCTTAAAAAAAGTGTTTTTAAAAAATCTCAGCTAACCTAAACTGATAAAAAAAAAAAAAAATCCCAACAACTCAGATTTGGAAGTCTAGTGCAAAGTGTTTATAAGGAATATCAAATATTAGAGCCATTTTTTTTTATGTTAGTCGAAAATGAAAGAACTTAAGTCCTACTGATATTATATTTTAACATGTTAGATCTATAACTTTACTAGAATAAACCCAAGGGATTTATAAACAGCATAACTACATTAAAGAAATCTCAAATTCTTATGATTTTACTATGATACACACAACTTTTAATTTTTTTTCTCCTTTCAAGGTGTGTAGATACTGATTTAAAAATAAGTGACTGGTCTTGGGGAACCCAGTAGAAAAAGGAGGGTAGAGCAGGTCATTTCTGGGGGATATGAACAGACTCTATGTAGTGACAGTGGTCTTCAGGTTCCAAGGGACAGAATACAGAAGAGAAAGAAAAAAAAAAGAGAAAACAGACACAGTATTAGAGTAAACAACAAGGAACTGTAAAAAGAGCTGTGAAGCCTTAGAGGTTTTTGAACATATAAGAAAGCAAACAAAAAAAAAAAAAATCTTTAAACACTATGGAGACTGAGTAAAATATGCTGTAATCCACACTATCACCAAACTCCCAAAAGCAAGAAATGAAGGATTTATTGGCACAGCAGACAAGAGGAGTGTTATTTATGAATTCTTATTTCTAATCTGTTCTACCTGTTCACTTTCTCATCCTCTATATTTAAAAAAATTAAGTTCTTCCTAATGAATATTCTAATAAAAGTTGTCTCTTTTGAGTTTGAAAGCCATTTTGGTCACTGTCTTTGTGGATCCAGTTAGTGAGTGAACATCTAGGCAGAAGTTCAAAGCCTTGGTCAGCTCAGTTATATTGCACTTATAATGTTTTCAGAAATATGACTGTAATTATACTGGACTTAGATTCTCTCTAAAAATAGAACTCCAGGAAGCTACAAAGGGCATGGATATTCTTTGATTCTGAAGGGCTATACCATATAATTTCTAGTATCTTACAAAGTACTGCTTGGCAGAAACTGGCTGTTAAAATGTTTATGAATGACATTTACTAATTTGTTTCATACAAGCAGCATTGTTCTCTATGAAGCCATGCCCAGTAGAATAGTCAGTCTTCACACCAGGCAAAGTAAGTTATAATATGAATAAACCGCCCCTGAGTAGAACTGAACGTACAAGGGTTTTTTTGAGGGGTAGAAAGATGCTAACTGTTTTAGTCTAAATTATGTGAAGATGACCTTAAAGTTGTTTTTTTTCCTCAGTTAATGTTGTATTTGGTAAATTGGTGATGATTAGAACACCATTGGCTGCAATAAAAAATTTCAGGACTGAGACTACAAGTTTTAAAATAGACACAGTACAGAGACTCTGCTTGCTGTGATCATTAGGAATCCCCAGCATAACCCAGCTGAAGATGGAGGATTAGATTTTAAGTTAAATATAGATTCAGATGTGAGAAATTACATTTTTACTTTCCAGAACCTTTAAGAAAGAAGAAAAAAAATTAAGCAAAGTAGCAATATGTGAAGTCAGTTTGCCAAGAACACTGTGCTAAGACATTAAATAGTGAATTGTTGTACCTAGCTAAGTGATACCATATCTGTCTTCTTGCGTCAGAATGCAGCCATCTATTCAACTCCCTCTTGACTCCACTATTGTGCTTACTAGCTGGGGAGGCAATAGTACAGTATCAGTCCTGACCATAACCATTATGGAGACAACAGTACGACGCCAACAGGCACCATTAATTCCACAGCAAGAGAAGTCAACACAAACAGAAGCACGGAAGAGCAAGCAGAGCTAAGACAGTTTGATATTTTGCCGTCTGTGCGGCTACGAGGCTTACTCACATCCCTCATCAGCTCATGTGCTTCACAAGAGTTCAGTCCTTTCTTACTTTGCCATGCAGTGGCTGGGGAAAAAGTGACAACTGAAGCTTGCTGGCATACAGGTTAGTGCAAATCAAATTTGCAGGTACAGGACTACTTGACTACAAAAGCTTCAGCAATAGGTTCCTTCTCATGCATGCTGATTGCTGCATCACCTTCTGTGCACCACTTCAACAGCATTCTATGCAACACAAATCTCCAGCTGCCCTGTTGGGGGAAGTTACGTTATGGCTCAAAAGGGACAGTGAGAAGGCTGATTGAGAAGTTACCTCTTCCTATTCAGTTGGGAGAAAATGGACATTTATAGAGCAGGTTGTTTTGGGCTTTACTGAGAAGATGCATGCATAGTGGCACAGACACCTATTTTCTTGCATGTGCTGTTTGTAACAAAGACCCTTTCCACACAGCTTTATTTTGGAATGGATGTGCATTTAATTAATTCCCAATAGGACAGACCTACTGCAGATTAAGAGTGCCTTTTCAGAAGTAGTTTACTTGATCTTAGTTTTCCATTCTTTGAGTGAGGTTTGGACCAGGTGATCTTCACAGGTCCCTTGCAATCACTAGAAGTATGTGATTTTTTTATAACAATACCAATTTACTAATATCTTCCTTCCCATTTCTCCAAAATACACTGTTCCTCTCAAAGAAATGCTTTACTCTTCCTCCATTTACATTCTCTGTTTAAAATAAACAACAACAAAACCCACAAAAAACAGACACAATAAATCCATATTTTCATTTCCCATTTTCTTTTTATAAAAAGCCTCAAAACACCCTCTTTTATCAGAAAAGTTCTTTTCAATCTGTTTATCTGGAAATGTTCTGCTCCCTTGCATGCCAAGTAACAGCACCTCTGTGACATCTAAGGACTCTGTTGATACCTGGAAACCAGCTCCCTAGGAATTAGATCAGTACTTAACAGAAAAGGCTAAACTGTAAAGGTGACTTGGCTTGTTAGAAGCTGTTTTTCTATAGCTTCTATAAGCTTAGAAGCTATTCTAAGGAGGACAGGTAACTGTGTCTTATTTAAGTAGCTTTACTGCTGAATACAAATTTATGGCTAATGCACAATGTTTCCCTTGCTAGCTGAGAAAATACTTCAAAGCAGAAAGTGAGGTTTGTGTTTCAAAACTCATCTTTTCGTCATTATTTATGGTACATTTTGTAACAGAAAAACATTTCATTAGCCTCACTCAATCGATACATATACTTCCACATACAATGTCTGGCATGTCATTCTAGAGGAAGCTGAAAGATGTTCTGTATTATTAACTACTCTCAGTTATATCACTGCTTTCATCTGCCCAGTACAAATGCTTTTTTTTTTCTGTTCATAATTATGTTTTTAGAGTTTCTTCTGATTTGCTATGGGTTTCTCCATTTTCCATGCATTTCAATTTGTTCTGTGCTACCACTTAAATCCCATATTGAGATAAGGATTTATGTCCTGCAAGATTATGAACAGAAGTATTTTAGTATGAAAAAAAATATAGGACAGACAGTTTCATTTGCTAGTACAACTGTATTTTATGTAACATATTTTAGGTGTTGGGTTTTTTCCCCATTCTTTCAGCAATTTAAGAACTGCGATACAAATCTCATGGTAGTTAGGAATGCATTGGGTGGTGGAGAAGAAAAAAAAAAAAAAAATAGGCAGTGTAACCTAAAGCAAGGAGAGCAATTAAGACAATATCAAAAGCAGTGTTCCTGGGTCCATACTTGTACCTAAAAATATGCATTGCATAATGTTTGCAAGGGTTCTTTTTATTATACGCTGTCTATACAGCACAGTTCACACACCTCATTACAATACACATAAGGTTCATAAGTACATAAACTACATATAGTAAAGTATTTTGGAATTGTTCATCTAGATTTAGCTGAAGAAAATGAAGTTTATTCCAGCCCAGCAAAGCAACTCAACAATTACAAATTCATTTATTTATATCAAGTTTCTGGGGTCACAAGAGAAATTGTCACTAATCACCGACTTGCTGCTCCAGCAATTTCACTAACAGCAGTAGTAAGCTAGCATTACTTTTAGCAGAATAAAGCCTAATGTAAGCAAACTATCCATCAATATTTAATTAAAATATAATGAGGAACAGGAAATGCAGTTCTGGGTACTGTTTACGGTTGTGTGGCACCATTTAAACATTGCATCATGTGTCACACCTGTTTATTGACAAGGAAGTGTACGTGACACCTGAGCACAAAGACACTGAGAACACCATGCATTTTAATATTCAGTCCTCATTTTATGCATATTGAAGGAAGAATCATTTTTTTTTTTCCTGCACAGATTGACTCTCAACACCAGGGTCTTACTAAAAGCCTGTGGAAGTCTATGAAAGTCTTTCTTTTAACATTGATGGGCTTTTAATCGTTATGCACTGTTGCTCCAAAACAGAGACATTTGGGGTTTTTTAAGTCTTTTAAGCCCTTCTCAAAATATGTGCTTATCTATTTCACATGTAAATTACTAGGTTTGGTGGTTTCACTTAAAAAGCACGCAAAAGTTTTTGCAAGAAAGTGGAGAAACTGGACTGCAAGCACTTAATTTTTAATTCACACAGTTGCTTAATGTCAGAAAGCCACTAAAATCAAATGTCATAATATGGAAATGTACTCACTTGATTTTGTTTTTTACAGCTCGAGTTAATTTATGGAGTTTTAAAGGAAAAAATTCATACATTTGGGCCCAAAAATTCATCACAGAGCAAAAATGTATCTATTTTCCTATCTTGCAGGCTTTATACCTCTAAATTAAGATATTTATGGCACTAACATTTTTTCCAGGATCCCTCTCACTCACACACAAACAGAAGAGTTACAAGTATAAGAACTTTGTCTATATTTTTCTACAATACAGTAAGACAACATGATCCTGCCTAGAAAAACATGAAGCAACGAAAATATTATTTTATAATTCTAAATATTCACCAGAGATAAGTATACTGATAAAACATAGTAAAACATCAGTTACCAAAAAAAGTGACTAGGAATAAAAAATTCTTCATTTATAAATTGTTTCAATGTATCGCTTAAGACCTAGACCTGCAAAAGAATAGAAATGCCTTTTTTTTTTTTTTAAAACAGAAAACAAAATCTTAAACACGCTTCTGCATTATAAGAATTCACTTCAGAGGTGAGTATGGTTACATTCAAGTCAACAAGCTCAGTTCCAGAGTGTATAGAAAAACAGAGTATACAGTCAAGGATGGGTAGCGGGATGTTAAGCCTGGCAGTACAGGGCTCCAATGGGTGACCAACAGCAAGCATCAAGTACCAGCCTGGAGACTGTGGCACAATACTCATCTGTGAGATTAGGTGAGAGGCTAAAACTGATCTGATTAGACTGATGCAATGTGTGTGCCAACAAGCACTAGCTTGCAAAGAAGTTTTACAAGTCTCAGTTCAGTTAGATTCAAACTGAGAATCTGGATGACTTCCTTGACAAAACCTGACAACAATGATAAAGAATTGTTTTGTTTCACCCACACTCAGCCTCAAACAACTCATCAAAACTATCTTACCTTGACAAACTATAAATGAAATATTGCTCAGCTTTAAGGTTGCTAGAGTTGGTCAGGTTGGTGCCACTGCCTCTAACCAGAAGACTGCAGCTGAGGTATGTGACCACTGGCTCCTAGTCTCCACTAAGCACCAGTTTCAGAGAGTCTGGATGTACCTTAGACTCCATACTTCTGTTGAACTCAAAAACATACTCTTACTTCCTTGACAGATTCACTTAAAGCATCAATTTTATTTAACCAAGGTAAACTGCTGAGACCAGTAACTCATGCACTCTAACATAACTGCAGATCACCTCAGGCAGTCCTTCCACACCCCAGCTGAATGCACTAGCCACTGAATAAGAGTGGCATAGAGGAATACACTCTTCCCGTTCAGGTTTCATTATCTAGACGGCTACCAGGAAAAAAAAAAAAAAAAATCAATTAAAATTATTTTTTCAATTCAGATCAGAAGTAGTTCTCGTTGAACAAAGCTGTACTTCTAGGAAATAATAGAAGTTTTTTTCCAGAGACACAAAAAATACTCTGCTTCTGGTTTAGAGAATTCAGAAAACAATTCTTGAACAGTAATAGAATTATATCAGAGCATGTTTTCTTCTTGTTGGAAACCAGTTGAGCTAAGACATCCTAACAAAAACATTTCTTCTTAAGGATACTACCTGCTGTTGCTGAAAAGGTGGACAATACCATCAGTAAAGCAACTGTAAGAAATAAGTCATAAACTGTATAGTTTATGGGATCTCTTAAGAAATTGTATCCAACCACACAAGCTCAGTTCTTCTAAGGGTTTATTTTGGTCCACTTCTAGTTGAATCCATTTGCATCCCTGATTGTATTAAGCTTACCAACTACGATTTCAAAAGCAGTGAAGATTAGTGCAAAGCTTCTCCTTCCTTTATGGAAGGTATTTTCTTGTATTTTTATGGCCACTTACACAAAGCAAATACAACACGTCACAACACTGCATTGACAAGAGATCCATAATACTCCTTCCAGTTTTATGTGCTTCATTAGTCCCTAAAATAGGATCCATTGGATGCATCTCAGTTAGGTACATGTATTGCTTACTTTATAGGTAACTCTAGAAGCATGCTACCATCATCTTTTCTGTATTTTCTCTCATAGCATTTATTTTGATTGCATCTGATGTTAGCCATAACGAACACTACTCCTCCTTTCCCAAAGCTCCATTTTACAACATATTAAGTGACCTGCTTGGTGCCAAGCACTCAATTGACAGACTTGAAGATTGTCTGTTTTGTTGCCCAAAGACTGGAGAAATAGGAGATACTGTGATTTACAGCAGTTCCTGATGTGGCCACACATGCAAGAACCTCCACAAGAGACAAGAATTTCCACAATGGCTACAGATGAACAGTGCTGGCCGTAGAATTTACGTAGTCTTTCTTTTTGCTATCCCTCAACAGTAAGATGAACTGAGAAGGTACATTCAACACACTGGGTCAGGGTTACTGCTTGTCTGTCCTGTGCATCCTCTGCTTGGTTTTTCTCCTTAATGCTTTCTCCCATCGAAAAATGCATACTACTGTGGCTTTTTTTCAACACTTTACGTACAACACTCTCTGCAAAATTTAAGACTAAAACATCTGCTGACTGTACTTTGAAAATGTAAAATTCAAGCCCCAAAAGAATGACAAAAGCATTTTAACAGCCAATATTAACTTTGACATATGTGTTGTTTTACTTGTGTATCTTTCCACCTTTTTGTTTCTCCTCCATCCTGAGCTGCTTATATGAGCAAAGAGAACAACTCATACAACTGAAGTTCTCAGCCTCTGATGAACAAGACATTTTTCAAACTTTTAGAGTCTAACAGCTATTACTTCATTTTTAATGTTCTAAATTTGGATTTCATCCAAAAGTGGAAGCAGAAATTACGATTGTTTCAGATGCATCTTTGATAAATATCTCCAATGTGTTTACGCTACATGGGACACAGTGATAGGTGTTGTTCATATTGGAGCCAGGATGCTTATAGACTCACAATGGAATATGTTCTGGCAACAATTCTGTTTTACGTGCCTGCCTAAAACCCATCATTGAGATCTGGAACAACAAAAAAAAAATTAATCTGTTTGTATTTCCAGGTACATAAAACCTTCATCTCATGAGTATACTGAGATAATTGTGTAAGTGAACAGATACACCAGATACATGCACATCAGATATAGCAGACTTCTGCAAAATGTAGAATCTTACAGAAAAACATCAGTACTCAGGTTAGCTTCACAGACTTAAAAATTTATTAAAAGAAGATAATTTGGACAATCTTTGTTTATAGACATAAAACCAAGCCAGACAAAAATGATTCTTTTCATGTGCCACACAGCATGCACAAAGCCAATGCAATGCCTGAAGAAAGTAACACTATGATCAATATTCAGTAGAAAATTCATCATGAAAAGGAGCAATTTTAGAACTTCATCTTTCCAGTTTACACTTTAATATAATTCAGTAGGATTCAAGAGTCTGTAGACTAGGGGTTTGAATTAGACCTTCACTTCTTCCAGCTGCCCAGATGCACCAATTCACATACAAATTGTTTCTACCCGCAAAATGGGTGCAGAAAGAAATAATTCCACCTTTTACCTTGATCTGTACAAGTAAGTAAATAAACCATTTACATTACTTAAAAAAATGCATAGTTTTACAATTACTAAGAAATACTATGCCCCTGTGGTGAGAAACCGTGAAGTTGTACTTAACATGGCCAAAATCCCCCGTTCGATATGACCGTGGGAGCATGAAGAGACAGAAGACCATTCTCTGTGACAGAAACACATACAGCACATCACAGACCTCTGCAAGACAAAGGTACCTCTTAATAGAAGTCTCATTGTTTTAAGACTGCTAAGACTGAAGAGAGAAGATGAAGAACAATCAATGAGAAATACAAAAATTAATCAGAGTTTTAACTTCCAGACAAATAGTGGCAGGCTGCAGAAAAAGCAAGATATTAATGTTGCAAACCAAATAATTATTAAAAACACCAGGGATAGGAGAAGAGCATGTTAACATTACTAGAAGTTTGAATTAGAAAATTTACTGAATGAGGCTTCAATTACAATATTGCTAATTCTAACGCAGTTCATCTATTCAGTCTCCTTTTTATCATCAAACTACTATATTATTCTTGTCTTTTTACTCTCACTCTTAATATCTCATCCTCTTCCAATTCTTTTCTCTTACTCAGTTTGGAAACACTCTACTGCTCTCAGTCCAACCCCTGTTAACCCTACCTCTATCCATCTGTCTGTGTTTCTGCTTCCTTTCATTGTTAGGTAGAACTTTTAAAATTACAAAATCTATTTCTCCCTTTCTTATTAGTCACCAGCTGAGTGGTCTCAAATGGTGTAGAGTCAAGCCATTCAACCAAAATTGCTCTTAGTGTTTCTAAGCCTCTTCATCACTGTTGAGTCCTCATCTATTTCACATCTTTTTGTGGCTACTGACTGTATTTTCCTGCTCTTCTCCATAAATCAGTAAAGCAATGTCCCAGTGCAGGTCCCCATTTACTTTGCTAACTGCTATTTCTATGGTTGTCCCTCCGCAACTCACAACATCCCAGGAGATCCAAACTAAGGTTCTGCTTGCTGCCTGCCAGGAGAAGTTTTGGTGAGACCATTAATTCTAGAAAGCATCAGCTATAGACAGGGAACACGATTTCCTTTCCCTAGGGCCATCTATTCTCATCCAGTCCTATCCTATCCTCTATGTAGCAGTTTCCTAGCAGGGCAAAAGCAGAGCACATTCAGGAATAATCCACCAAAAGGAGGAACCCTTGGAACTCTAGTGGTCCATGCAGCACCCTATCTCATGCCCTCACAGAGAGCACAATAACCCCACATACACCTGTCAAACCAGCCCGATGCATCCACATTTCTCTTTCTAACTAGCACCATCAGCACCCTTGGGCCTGGCTGCAGCTTCCCTCAGCCCTTGGTTCTAGGACAAAGCTCTCAAAAACATTGTGTCATATTTAGGATGTACTATTCAAGCCCTCTGCTGTACGTGCCCACCCAGACTGCTGTATGAGCAACAGAAGAGGGACAGCCTTCTTACCAGTCACACAAGACTCTCCGTAGAGGTTTTATTCTCACTGCCAGTGTGAAGATCAAGAGCAAATGAAGTTTAGCCTTGACAGTAAACATGTTTCACTTGGCGGAAATAATGTGATACTGAGCTAACCCTTTTATCCTGACTTGCTGTCCTGGGGCAAGTGCCTCAACTTCCACCTCTCAATACCTCGGTCTCTGCCACCACTGGCCATGCTGATCATCTCTGCTTGTTTCAGACCAGATGTATAGGCTATATCTGATGAAAAGCATCTGGATCTACAGGAAATCAAGAAAGTAACAGCCATGACAGGATCTGACATGGCCCTGATATCTCTAGGGAAGTAAGGAACTAGCAGCTCTTTGCAGGCTTCTGGGCTGGGCAACAGTAGAACTACTGCTTGGTACTGTCCCTGCTATAGCTGAAGTACTATCAAAGTCAGTCTTAATCTTCTTGGCCCTCTGCCCATTAGTGATGTCTATGTCCTGTGTCATTTTATGTCATCTCAGAGGCAAGACTAATCACATGCTTTACTCTTCATGATGTCACTAGATTTTGCAGGCTCTGTCATCAGATATTTTTTTAAAATCTCTTATCATAATTCAAACGTTTCAACCAAAAGGCTCTGTCTTAATTCCATGTCTCAGTCTCTCTTTGTTCATATTCTTTACCTTGCTTCTACGAGCATCAAAAAAAAATCCACCAAAACAGAGCAGCAACCATAAGCTTCGTTTCTGATCTTTATCCTTATTTACATAAGTAGCAATCCCATGACAATGAGTGATTCAAGACATTAAGAATAAATGAGTAAAAAAACAGATTAGCCCTAAAATGGACTGATAGTGAAGAACAGTTGGAGGACTAACTTTTGCACAGAGAACAGCTGTTTTTGAAAGATGTTTCTCCAGGACTTAATTTACTCTATGAAACTTAAATTACTCCATCCTAGTTTCACTGACTAGGATGAAAAAAGGCTCTACAGTGTAGGGTATCTGTTTTTGTAAAAGGATGAAGGATTTTCTTCTGCCCAAAGCATTTTGAAAGTACTAACCAATAAATACTTAGACTTGTACACACTGGACTTTCCAAAATACTTTAGGCTTTCACAAGATTTTGAATACAGCTTACTGTGGCCATTTTAGCTCATTAAGAACTCATCTTAATTGTCTTACAGTCTAAATCTTTTTGATATTAAAGCAACATGTTGTAACATAAAAAAAAAATTATCTTCTCAAATATAGCAAGAATGAATAACAGTGACTTCAGACCCATCATATTAGATCACAAGTTTTATTTTTTTTTTATTTTAGCATCTGGCTTCAAAAAGAACTCTTAGCTTGTTACTACTTCTTGCAATACTACTGAGAACATATTTCCAAAATTGCTTCAGAAATAGCTTCCCTGTCCCAAGATTACCAGCATTTTCACTTTGAGGTTAGGGTGTTATGATCATACACACAAAATACCTTGAGCTAATTTTGGTTACCAGCATACAAATACAATCCTCTTTTCTCTCTCAAATAAGTTACTTCATTCTAGATACTTCATTTAACTACATAACCTTATAACAGTGCCAAAACAGGTGGTGTTCTGTTGTCAAGGAAGGAAATCTGGTTAACAGTGTATTCTTCAGTAAAGTCCCAGGTTTCACTGTGAAAGAAAGTTATCACCAGTATCTGTCTTCTGCACTTAGTTCCATCATTAGCCATGATTAAACATGGAGCTGAGAATAACATGCAAAAACAGGCTGAAAAAAACCAACCAACCAAAAAAAAAAAAACAAAACCCAAACCTATAATCTATTCTTCAAGCAACGATCCTAACATGGTTTTAACCATTATTCTTGGCTTTGTAATCATGCCAGACCAACACTGGGAGTAACAGATTATGGCCTTTGACACAGAACAGATGAAACTAGGGGATCTAACTGCTGTTTTTTACATCACTTCCAACTTACACATGCTAATTTTTGCCTTACGTGTGGGCTCAGGACGCTAGAATAACTTAAGGAGTGTCCCAGCAGTTCAAGTCAACAGTTCATTGAGCCTAGTGCTGCCTCTGCAACAGGGCAGTAAGAGATGCTTTTCAGGAATACCACAGGCCCACCTTCTATAGTCTCCCTGCTCTGGCATCCAGACTTCATTAGTTCTGAGTGATGGACTGTGCTAACCTCCCCTGTGCTTTTACTGTCCTCTTCTGGAGCAGTTCATAAATTCATGAAACTCTTTTGAACCTACCGACATGATCGACACAGCTTTCTGTAGTAATAAATGCCATAACTTCAAACTGCAGTGTAAAATACTTTCCTCTGAGCTTCTGAAATTTATGTACTACTGTTTTCATATAGTGCCCCTCAATTCTTGCATTTTGGAATTGATGAACAAGCATTCCAACAACCCTTATGTGTTGCCTTCACAATTTTGAAATCTTCAGTCACCTCACTCCTCAACCTTCCCTCCAAACTGAAGAAACTTGGATCTTTTAAGTCCCATCTCAAGTCTGCTTCATTCTCTTCATTTAAGCTGCCCTTCCCTCTCTTCCTTCTGCAATAGTACTACATCTTTCTTCAAGTCAGGAGGCCAGAACTGCACACAGTACTCAGGATGCGAGTGCATGAAGATCTTACACCATAGCAAAATAAGGCACTCCATTTTTATTTTAAAATCCTTCCTGATGATAGCCAAGCTTGGTTTATTTTTTAAAATAAAGCTTTTTTTTCAGCTTCTGCTTCAAACTGAGCTAATGGATTTCAGAGAATTGTCAAGACAGTCATGACAAGTCCAAGAACTCTTTCCTGAGTTGCAACTGCCAGTTCTGAGTACATTAAATATTATGTTCAGAATGTTCCAGCCTAGTCAATAAAAAACTTTAGGAATGAGCCCCTGCTTTTCCAAATCTCCTCTTCAACTAAATCTTGGGCTGTGCAGAGTTAAAGTGTACTTGTTTATTTAATCTTAGCTTCTATTTACAAACAGAATAGATCACAGCCTTGTTCTCCAGCCCTTTAGTCCCCACAGTCCAGAATCTTTCTGCAGCAAATCTCTCTCACCTATTTTTAACCTGGTTTCTTGAAGAAGCAAGTCTCAAGCAATTACACTGTGACTACATGAGATAATTTGCCATTCCATTTCCCAGTTATCTTTGAACCTACTAGCCAATTTCAAATGCATTAAACAGAAGGATAAAAATCTCAAAGGTCATTATGTCCTTAAGTTTCATGGAAATCAGAAACTGGAAAGAAAAGGAGACCCCAATCAGTGCCTCCACTAAAGGAAAAGCTGTAACATGCAGTCATCCTTAACAGAAAACCTGCACAGAAAGATTTTCAGGGCCTCAATTGCACAAGAAATTTCATTTGGAGTTTGTACTTCAGTAGACATCAGAAAATGTAATCACATGATAAAAATCCATCGGAGACCAATCTTCATTAATTCTAACATTCGTAGAAGTACATATTGATTCACCTTGGGTAATGATTCAGGAAACCACTTAAATTGTTTCATGGCAGGAGAGGAGCCTGGGCCAGGTGCAGCCTCAGCTGGAGTTGCCAACAGCTCCTCCGTTCTGGCTTGAAGTTACACTTGGATAAAGTTTTCTCATTAGTAGTGCAACTAGTACCCCACAGACCAGTACAACCTAAGAAAACATAACTGGTGATGTGGTAAGTAATAGTGATAAACCAATGTGATAAGATTTTTTTGAGCAAGGATTCATCTTCCTTTCATTCTGTAATTCATGTCCTATTCTGACTATACTAGCAAAAAATATTTTTAACTCAAAATTTCAATTTTCAAAAATTAAAAAAAGTAAACAAAGGACAAAAACCCCAGAGCTATATTTTTCTTCTCACACTTGCATAGGTCCTGCTAGGTATTATTTATTGTCTAATACATTTAAGTTCATTTTTTAAAAATTTTTGGGGGAGGGTTTAGTGGGACAGCCACTAATACCACAGGAATATGGCTTCTGCACAGAAGAAACTCAGACAAACCAATTTATCAAACAGTTCTAAAAAGCAAGGCTGCTCATATTCATTGCTTTGATATGCTAAGGCAACATAAACAACATATGCCACAATTTTTCCTTGGGAAGAGCCATTCTTCGCTGTCAGTTGTAAGTACAAAGCATTTACAGGTTTGTTTGTTTTTTTTTTCCTTTCTGTCTGATCAAAACAAATTCCGTTTCAAACAACCCAATACACCACAAAGGTTAGTAACCTTTTACATTTTCAAACAAAATCAGATATTCCCCTCAGTGAAGGGACTCATTTTCCTGTACACTTAGTGTTTGGTTCACTTAGGCTTATATAATCAAATTCAAAGTACTCCCCTGATAGTTTCAATAAGGCTATTAAATTGGACCTCTATGCATGTAGGCAGCAGCCTCAAGTGAGGAGAAATGACCTGCAGCAGATGATGCAATGCAAGTGGGAAAATAGAAGTTATCAAGCTAGATAACGTTCCATTTCTTTTTGGCAAATGGGTAACTGGGAAGATCTGTGTTAGTGTCAGTGAACTAACATTATACCAACACGATCTTGTATTTCAAGCTAAATTATATCCAGGCATTTAACTTCAGCCTTTAGGAAAATAAATTAGAATGCTGTAGCATCCATAACTATAATTCTCAGTGTTATATAGATCCCTGATAGAGAACAGTATGAATCTTCACTGCACTTGTGTCCTGTGACAAGAGAGTTGTTGCTCTCAGATCGAGCAGCATACTACTATTCAGACCTACATCATCCCTTAGCAAGATTTTCTTCCTTTCAAAAAACACAGAAAAGGAAGAAATGGTTATTATTGCTTCCATAATAAGCAGTGCAGAATACAGTCTGTCCCAAAAAAAATGGAGAGTGAAAGTTGGCTGCTTGCTTGGTCATTTTTAAAATAGTTTATTTCCATGGAGCAGTTCAGAGAGCACTCAACCAAGAGGAAAAAAAAAAAAAAAAAAGAAAGCACGTAACTAACAGGGCAACAGCATCTCACAGCATCTCATGGTGGTAGCAATGGTCTGTGTGCTGGGGCAGCAGAGGTGGGAAGAGAGAGACTGAGAAAGTGTAAAGCGAAAAGTTACGTGAGCTTTCTACAACAACAGCTTAAATCATCTCAAGCTCTCATTCACTTGACTTTTGCAGACAGTCTGAAACAGACATGACAAGAGAAATTAATATGGCTCCTTTCAACTTCAATGGCCTTTTAACAATACAGGTTTTGTGAATTCAGCCTCTTTATCGCTAATGGCTTTAGCAGTAGCATTCTACCAGTGAGCTCACAGTGTTGTTCAAAGCTAACTTCCTCAAACACCTCTCTGTGTGGAAAGGTCCAACAGAAATGTAAACAGCTGCCAATGTGTTCAACTCCCCTTCTAGCATTTTTCGTGGTGAAGTCAAAAGCTTCAAGACATGATGGAAGCACACCAAAAAGTAAAACTGAAACCCCAGCAGATATGCTGATTATGTTTCCACTTAAGACTATAACATGAACACACAAAGCTGCTGTAGAAATCTCTTGGTGTTGAAGAGCCCAAGAATTTTGCTGCACAGCACACCCAGGGTCCTCAGCAGAGAGAAATTAACCAAAGCCGAGAATGATGCCATGACCTGAATGGTTTGTAATCATAAAGGATGTACAGCAAGACATCTGTAAATCAACTAGGTAGCACAGGAAAACATTTGCAGTTGGAATTTATAGACACACTTTCTTTTTCCCTAAAACATGACAATTCTACTGTACCCAGAATTTCAAATTAGGCTTTATCAGCTACAATATTTTATCAGTAATTAGCACTAGTAGAAGTGTATCGGTGGGATTTTTTTTCTTTAACTTCTTCTCAGGACATCTATCCTACTGATACTAACATGTCCAGATCTTTACATCATTATCTTTTTCAAATGACTAATATTGTGTTGTGAGGAAGCAGACTAAAGTGTATTTTTACTGGTAGAAACAGCACAAATTTAAAGGCCTAAAAATGCAGTCCTTACTCATGGTGAATGGTTGTTCAAAGCAATAAGCTCTTTATAATTTATCATGTTCTTTGAATGAATTCACCGAATAATGAAGAGCAGCTCAGGGATACAGAGGGTATGATTCACTGTAAAGAGATTACAGAAAACAAAAACACCACTATACTTCAGAATAACACCGGTACTGCAAAAACTTCCCATGTAGTCATGTCAACTTAATTCTCCCTTGGAAACTCCTGACAAAGAAACACACCACCCATAGCACTAGGCAGAGTATCGCAACCTCCCAGTTCCATACTGCACTTCCCAGAACCTTACAGAGAATATAATAATGGAACAAATTATTTCGAAGTACAAACCATAAGAAATGGAGTAGGCCAGAATTTCTGCTGGTGTTGTCCTGATACAAACAGGAACCCACAACTAGATCTCAAGCACTTGCTTGTCCTATGAATCTATTCCAGAACTATAAATTAACATGAATCCAGACTAAATAGATTAATATCTTTTCTCTCATATCAAACTACAAATAGGATAGTTTTTTTCATCTCAGACAAAACACCACCAATGTAAGTGTAACATTTTTCTTATTGTGTTATAGGGAATATTCCTACAGAGAGAAAGAACTGTCACTATGTGGAAGGAAAAAAACCAAAGCAGCATTTGAGGCTTCAGACTTCTGTGGTTTTGGGTTTTTTATAACTTCATTTCTCAAAGCTCTCTACATTTCATCCCAGTTTACATTTATCTTGCCATTTCCTAATAGCACAGCAGAAATGGGCTGTATTCTGTTACAGAATCTCTCTTTGAGAAGAGAGAATCCAGAAGTGACAAACTGAGGAAAAAAGCTGAAAACATTTGCAGAAAGAAAAAAATTTCTAAGAAAAAAAGGATAGCCTGATAAGGCCACGTCTCTAAGATGATGAAGTGATACCTTTTTATCTGGTTACATGAAACAGAATTGCAGTGGGTTACAGCAGTTGTAAGAACAGCAACCATACCCAAGTTAAAAATAAGAGTATGTAAGGCTTCAGCAAGTGCGCCTCAAGCAGCGTCGTCCCTGCGATGGCCTACTGTCACGCAGTCCTTCTCCTGGATTTCATATTTTAATAACACAGATGATGTGTTTGATGGATGGACCATTTAGTAGATAAGGAATACGCTGTATAGCTGCACTCAAAGACTTGCAGTTAATGGCTTGATGTCCAAGTGGAAGCCAGTGAGGAGTGCTGTTCCTCAGGAATTAGTACTGGGACCAATGCTGTTTAACATCTTTGTTGCTGACACGGACAGTGCAAGTGAGTGCATCCTTATCAAGTTTGAGGACAACGCCAATCTGTGTGGCGCAGTTGACGAACACTGGTGGGAAGGGATGCCATCAAGAGGGGCCTTGGCAGGCTTGAGAGATAAGCCCATGCAAACCTCATGAAGATCAACAAAACCAAATGTAAGGCCCTGCCTGCACCTGGGTCGATGCAATCTCAAATACAAATACAGGCTGGGCAGAGTATGGATTAAGAGCAGTCCAGAGGAGAAAGACTTGGTGGGCTTGGTTGATGAAAAGCTCAGCATGACTGAAGGATGTGCAAGTGCAACCCATAAAAACCAACCCTATCCTGTACTGCATCAAAAGAAGGATGGTTAGAAGGCTGAGGGAGGCAATTCTCCCCCTCTGCTCTCATGAGAGCCCCACCCGGAGTACTGCATCCAGCTCTGGAGCCCCCAAGACATGAAGGACACAGACCTGTTGGAGTGGGTGCAGAGGAGGGTCATGAAGATGATCAGGGATCTGAAACACCTCTTCTACAAGGACAGACAGAGAATTGGGGTTGTTAATCCCAGGGAAAAGAAGGCTCTGAGGAGACTGTATTGCAGCCTTCCAATATTTGAAGGGGGCCTACGAGAAAGCTGGAGAGGGACTTTTTACAAGGGCTTGTAGTGATAGGACGAGGGGTAAAGGGTTCAAACTGAAGAGGGATAGATTTAGATTAGATGTAACGAACAAGTTCTTTACTATGAGGGTGGTGACACACTGGAACAGGTTGTCCATTGAAACTGGATGCTCCATCACTGGAGGTGTTCAAGACCAGCCTGAATGTGGACTTCACAACTTGGTCTAGGAGAAGGTATCCCTGGGGGGATGGAACTAGACAATCTTTAAGGTTCCTTCTAACCCAAACCATTCTATGAACACTAAGCAGGTGTATCTTTTTCCATTTCTAGTTTAAATTAAGCTCATTAATTTAAATAATCTCATAATAAGAAAAGCTGATCAATGCCAATCCTTGATATTCTCATGCACAGTGGTACTAGTTCAATTTACTATTCTGTCTTGGCCAATGAAGTCAGAAGCACTATTTTCTTTGTCTTCCATAGTTATATGCATGGTTAGGAATATACACAGTCCATGACTGCTTCAGTTGCTTGCTACATACCTATTTACCTGTGGCTGTGCATTTATTACAGCCACAGCAACAATATCTTCATGTTAAGAGCACAGTCAAGAGGTTTCATTTGTGTAAGCACTTTTCTGCAGTGTCTTGAGAAACAACCTTCTCCCAACTACCTCTCTCAAACAGAAGTATTTTGCTTGAGCTCTTAAAGTCTTTTTGTTTGTGGTTTTTTTTTTTTTTAAAGTTAAGATGCCTGATGAATTCCTTTATTCCAATGAAACAAAACCACAACAATCTTTCCTTAATCTGCAAGATTTCCACAAAGAAAACATATACAAATATTTCTTTAATATGTCTTAATTTGTACTATGCAATTTTATTGGACCTTGTATGCCATGACAAAAACTTTCCTTGAGAAGGAAAACAAAAGAGAGGAAAGAGACATCCATATCCAACCACAAGATACAGACAGACCTTCTTCTAAAATGGAGACTAAGGGAATGAAAAGGATTGTTTTTTACTTTTATGAAGAACACCTAATGGAGCCTTTTGTCAGGCAAAATTCTTCTTGGGTGTTTCTGGAAAAGTTGTACAGCAGTACTGATATGTTTCTAATAATGTACTTCCAGTTTTACTAGCTAGTGAAATTACATTAAAGCACAACACAGACGGACAGTATTATTTTAACTCTATCAAAACACAGCTGTAAAGATTTTTTTCAGCCAAGACACTTTGATATCTAGAGTGAATTTAATTAATGCAGATGCCTTTAGAGGATCATGCAATAAAGAATGGTTTCCAGTCTTTTTAACCCATGACACCTGTTCTTTAAATAATCCACTACCTCTTATGAATTAATCTATTTATACAAAATGCCAGTTTTGGCACCCACCTTTAAGAAATGGGCAAATCAGTGTAGACATTGGAGTTTAGCTTTTGTTGGCAGAAGTTTTTGAAGAAAAACAGAGCTAGATCTCATTCTTGCTAAGTAGAGAAATTTTTGTCCATTTCTTGGAGTCTAGTTGTCTCACTTTAAGGAGAATTAGACTTTTTAATATTTGACTTGGGCACAAGAGAGAATGACAATAATAGCACTTGATTTAGGAAACAGGAAGAGCAGACATCTTTAGCATGACAATGGAATATTGCTGGAAACAGAAGTCAGTGTAAAAACATCCTTCAGAGAATACAAAAACCACCTCCAGAAAATCTTGGTTAGATGTAGTTAAAGTGAGTGATAGTGAATAAGATGATAATTTAGTTCAGTTTATATCTTGAAACAAACTACAAAGCACTTTGCTTCTATAAATGCTGTCAGAGCAGAGGAACTACTGAAATCACAAGCTTCTCAAAAGAAACATTTGAAACTACTTCAATTTGTTTCTCCTGCGTTCCTCTGGTCTTGCTTCACACCTGGTCTCCCTGCCTGTTGCACAGATTCTCACTCAGCTGATCATCTCATTTCCCATGGAAGAGCTCCCCAGTAGCATTCAGCAGCTCCTATTTGAGTGTTTCAGGAGAAAATGAAAGCAAACAGCTGCTCAGGCTCTGCTGAGGCCAGAGAGAACAAGGATGGGGTCTACTCTGCCACCACAGATGCTCCCAGCTGCTTTTTCAGTTCAACTGAGCATTTGACTTAAAGGTCCAAGCTGCTTCTTAGTGCTAAAAGAGTGGTGGAAGGACTACTTCCTATGGAAATATAAAACAAGTAGCTGATCCAGCTGCATCCAGGCTGAGGGTGACAGGAAGCCCTGGCCAGCAACATAGCACACTTCAAATTTATCTCTCTCTGAAGCAGTGCTGCAAATACAAGTTTCTCAAAAACAAAAAGCAGACACCTGGGAACCATTTAATGTTTCTGACTACATTTTTCAATAGAAGTGAAAAGAAGCTGCTAAGGAAAGTTGTGGGATGTAAAAAAAAAAAAAAAAAACAAAAAAGCTGGGCTACACCAGAGCAAATGGTAAGGCTCAGGAGAGTGCACTGAAAGAGGAGGGATCAGGAATATTAATATCTGGAAAACATTTCTTAAAAAGCAGAAGAGAAAAACATGTACGGTGTTAATTTTTGACAGTCTGATGCTTGAGGGGAAAAAAGGTTCATAAGACCTAAAGACAGATAGATATGTGAGTAGCTGAAATATATAAATAAAATGGGAAAACTTATTATAAAAGTAACACTGACTCTTGAAACCATCTTCAGAAGCATTTTCAGGTCATCAAATCTAGTCCTCTGCTTTTTCCCCGTGCCATCTCATATAAACCCGTTTGTAATATCAAGCTCCATTAAAAACCCTTTAATTAGTATAAATAGACTTTTTTCATGCCCAACCTCTACATCAGACAAGCTGGCATCAGGATTGAAATGTATCCAGTGTTATATGCATCAGCAGACAACAGTGCATAGAAATGTGCAACAAGGTTTGAACAGAAACATGACTTTTAAAAAAAAAAAAGCAGACAGTCTTATAGACTAATGAATTGGGGCTCTGACAGGTGAAATTTGACAAACTTGGCTTAATCTGTCACTACACCTAACTCTCCACATCATCCCTCTATAGAGGTTATCACATCACAACAAATAGAAACGTACGATTCAGTTGCTCCAGTTCACAATGCAGTATATAAACCTAAACCACTGATGAAGGTGTGATTTGTGCAGACACAAGACCATGAACTGAACCTAGTGATACTGAGCACACACATTTTACCACGCCTGCAGAAGCGGTGACATTTTGGGATGGAAACTAGATGCAGCAGCATCTTTATTCACCTACCGAATGTGAGCAAGACCTCTCAGCCAGATGAGTACACTTCTCAGATGAACTGGCAACACCTGCATTGTCCAGTTGCTTTACTGGCTGTATCTGTGGTTCATCCCTTTATTTCAATTGGCTCACCTGACTAGTTTTTGTACTCTGCAAAAGGCTAAGCACAAGTCAGCTATCCCAAAAGTATTCACTATCTGATATAAATATTTAAAATATGTAATTTATTTTTCTCACTATTAGTCATTGTAAATAGTTCAGAAATAGATTTGTCTCAGAAGGAAACCACAAAGAATTACTGCTTAAATCTCTGTATCCAGTCTCCTACTGTCACAGAGTTAAAGCCCCTGAATTTTACATAATTTAATGTCTGTGGAAGATTATCCCAATCTAATTTGACCCCTTGTTACTAATTTATCCCCAACTTCCTATATACGTCACACCCCAAAAAATGTGAAGAAAATCAGTAGCCAACAGATTAGTTCCTCACATTTCCAAATGTAGTTGTCAAGTTTGGGAGTCTGTTTTTAGAAAAAAAATCTGAGAGAACATTTTAAAAATATAGTTGTTTGATTTGCATTTTTCATGTCTGTGTTCATGCACTGGATTATGTTTAAAAACACAGTTAATGAAATGTGTTAACTTCGGCAGAAATCAAAGCTTATCTTAATTTTAAAATATTTGTTGCGATTCAGAAAAAATTGGAAAATTAAAATTAAGATGTTAGCAACTTCCATGGCATTTCATTCTATCTTGAAATCTTGTCTGATCTACATAATGATGGGTTTTGATTTTCTATAAGAGCTAGAAATTTTTTTAAAAAATTTAGAAGAGGAAAATATTACCTAGAATTTATTGTGTTTAAATACTCAATGCCATTCTACTATCAGTCATACTGTCCTAGCTAACAACTATTAATCTCCTTAGTTTTTGTTAATTCCTCTAAGACTCTGAAGTGTTAAAAACTGTAAGTAGTATCCTAAAAAGATTGTTACTAGTGCATTCAACATCATAACAGTTCATTCAATGCACAAAATCTTATCTATATGCTACTAGCATCAGTTATTATATCACTGATAAAATCCACTGTGTAGATTTATATGCTACATAGAACTCCTTGCATTTACCAGGCAAAACTAAATAAAAATTTTATCCCACTCTCCTGAGACAGAATTCAAAAAGTTCTCCCCTTTGAGAAGGGGAACTATTCTGCATTGAAATTATAGCTATAAAGAAAAGTTTCAAAGTAGTAATGAAATGGTTAGTCCACATATTTGAAGTAAAGTACATCTTGCATGTGGAATTAGTATCAGAGTAGAACCCAACACATCTTTCAGTTCTCGTGTTTCCCTGTACTTCTCTGTGCATGAGCACTAAGAAAAGACAGCATTGGAATTGGTGACATCTTTAGTGTTTGGTCAGTTATACCAGATCTCTCAGCTGTAGAGTACCTTTCCAGTCACCTCCCCTTTGCTTCCCTTTTCTTCTTCCATTACACAAACACACTTGTGCACCCAGCACTTTCAAAATC
Organism: Merops nubicus; assembly: GCF_000691845.1. Lineage (NCBI taxonomy): Eukaryota > Metazoa > Chordata > Aves > Coraciiformes > Meropidae > Merops > Merops nubicus. The sequence continues at coordinate 57,723 of NW_008624927.1, read as the reverse complement.
TGGAAGGTCTGCATCTGCTCCCAGGCCAAAACCTGTTATTATGTTAAAGCTTTAAACAAAAAGACACTAAAAAAAAAAAAAAACAACAACAAAACACCAACACCACATACCCACACATAAACACCACAACAACAAAAAAAAAAAAAAGGAGCAAAGGCAATAACTGGAAATACCCAAATTTTCCTCTGTCTTCCTGTCTCTAGCATCACAAGAAAACACTTCCCTGAAGTATATATATAGACATCTGAAAAAGTACAGCAATGATCTTCAAGGATACATCTGGGAAGAAGTCAAATAATAATCACAAAGAAGAGTAAAATATGATGTTCAACACACTGAACAAAAGCACAGCTAGTACTTCAGACAGAGCAATAAACTCATCTCAGGTGCTTGTGCAGGAAGGACACTGCATCTATACCCAGTTTGTCTACAAAGCCTGCTCACTTAGATCAAAGAATCTTCCTGCTTCCAGCTCAGACCTTTCCCCAGCCCTTCCTTGGAAGGTTGCTAACATACACACACTAACTGATGCCTTCATATTCCTGTAGAACACAGGCTCAAGGCCTAGCCACCCTAGCTCAAAAAAAGAGTCTGCACCACCCTTGCATCCTTCATTTCCTTCCTTGCCAGTCTTCTTCAATTAAGGTTAAGAATTGTAGGGAAGCACATGGGTGCAGGTGATGGGCTGTTTCCTGCAGCTCCAGTTTCAATCCATCCTGTCATTTTTCAGATGTAAATATGAACAGAATCATACTGCTCCTGCAAGAGAAGTAACCCAAGGAGATGGAAAGCACACAGAGGAGATGGCGCCCATCAGGAATAACATAACATGTCAGGTGAGGTGTGTTTTCTTTCACATTCAGAACTTCCAGACATCTATTGCCTTCCACAGCTGTCCTCTACTCGTCAAGTGGACACTGGAAATTTTTAGGTTAGAGGTCTAGCACCTCATTGTTACTGATCCCTTCAATGTGTTGCTCATAGAAGTTGTAATCTGTGGGTATTGTTCTGACTAGGTTTATTTTTCTCTTCCAGTATTTCTCTATTTGTGTATGTGTCATCTAATGTAAGGGTTGCAGTAGTAATTACTACCCTTCTGTGGAAATGCTCAGCAATCACTGCAGTAAACCTTCAATAACATCCAGAAAGCAGCTTAGAGTTGGCTCCAGACAGCCTTCATTTACATATCCAAATATATTTTTTATAAAGCTAAACTAACTGTGTGTTTATCAGAGAAGTCATACACTCAAAACTACCATGCCCCCAGCTTCTTTTCCACCAAAAGGCTTGTCCTAATAAGGGAGCTGGAATTTACTACTAGGCTGTCAGCTACTATCAAGCAGAAAGCCTTCTGCCCCGGGAACACATGATAATCCCATTCCCAAACTAAACCTAAAACCAGCCTAGGGCAAGATACTGTCTATGTTGCATAACCAGTTATACCCCCTAGGAAGAGAAAAAACAAGAAACACCAAGACAAAAACAACACCAGAATAAAAAAAAACCCCAACAATTATTTCCCTTAGGGTGAAGTTTGTCAAGAGTCTTGTGCCCAACTACCATCTCACTACCTGGTTTGGTGATTACAGCTATAATATGCAGAAAAAGGAGGCCAGACAGCAAGGCAGAAAAATTTGCTGATGGCATACAATTGTAAATTTTTTAATTAATCACTTAATAAAATTATTTAAGCATTCTGAACAAATCAAGCAGTATTAAGTATCAAACTACATCACAATTAGACAGTACTTCATCACACCAAATATAAACAGAGGAAATATAAGGATTTAATCAATAGCTAACAATAATAATGCCCACCAGACTATATAATGTGAATAGCAATATATGCAAGCATATGCCTTTGTTTTTTTCAGAGAAATAAATTTCCAAAATGGGAAAAAAACCAGTAAGAAACTGATATTAAATGAGCTATAGTTCCTTTCAGACAAGAACAGTTAAAAACCGCACAGAAGTAGAACCTTAATTAAAAGCTTAAAAAACAAGTGAGAGCCAAGTAATACAAAAAATACATATATAAATTTTTTAAAAGTACAGAATGTGGGGTGACAGCACCACAAGGAAGGCAAAAACATGAATAACAGCGAAAACAGAAGAATTGAAAAATAAAGTGTACTAGGCTTTATGAAACCAAGATGAAAGAAGACAATTTAAAGATCACTTGTCATTTACTGTTGACTTGAATTAGCACAGGCAGAAGGAATATTTCCTTAGGTAACTGTAAAACTGCTTTTAAAAAAGAAAATAATTCTAAAGATATTCACTTACAAAAAAAACCTACAAAATACTCTTTCCAGAAATGTTTTGGAACTGAAAAACTTAAACCCAAATCTACTTACTGCAGAATTGCATTTCTGGAGGTCAAATTAAAAAAAAAAAAAAAATAGGTGCATGAAATGGGCCTAAGACAGAACCAAAAGCAGCTAGGCTCCAGACTGCAACCCACTTCTGCCTTCCCTGTGTTCCACTCAGCTGCCACCTAATCTTAAAAGACCTCTAAACACCACACACTTCAGTCCCTGATCTGAAGTCCTAAAACAGTAACTGCATGCCAGAAGTGTCTCAGGTCAGCACAGCAGCCTTGCTTGTGCCAGCTCCCTTGCTGGCACATCATTCATAACACAGTTTGATTGGGAGTCAGAAACTGGGAGCTGACCCACTCCAGTTTGCAGAAGCACTAGCATGGTTGCCACCTCCGAGTATGGTAACAAGATCACAACTCTGCACATGCAACTGTAGCTCTCTGCCTGACTTAAGGATATTTTATATTGAATTTTGTGTTAAGGAGGCCTTGGATAAAATATACAAATTGACCTGGATGCAAGGAGAGGATGACCATACATTCCCAGCTGAACACCACGCATGGAATTAATCTCCTAATGAAGATGTCTAGGTTCCCTCTGTAGTCAGGATGGGGATACCCAACACAGCCAGAGGGGTCCAGACAGCAACTAACTCATTTTACAACAGGCATGTTCATCAGGTGAATCACTGCTGACTAGCTGATTTCGTCATTGACCATGGCAGGCTTTCAACACCAGACTAAAATTAACACCTATTTGCTGGTACCTGAAGACCTATTATAGTTTAATTGCTCCTGCATTCACTCACTCAGGTCCTGAGAAGGCCACCTTTTTGTTGTACACTGGTAGAGGCGACTGGAGAGAAGATGCTTGTTACCCAAGCCTTGCATGGCATCAAGAACCACATCACTAAGATAAGCAATAAATGTATGATTCCTTTCAGATGAGAAATATAAGCACCAGTTTTCCCCATCCTGAAAAAGTATTCCCATTGCTTTAAGAAAAATGCATCAGCTGTTTTCAAACTTTCTCCTGAGGGAAGCTTGTTTTTCCCCAGCTGTTTATTAGATAGGGAACAAATACCTCACAAGGTACCAGGGCTGCAAATCCCAAGCACCTTCCTCAGAGTAGAATCCAAGTCCCAGAAAGGACAAGGCTTCTACATGCACACCTCTTCCCAATATTTTCTGTGTGCTGGCTGTAGGTGGGATATAAAACTTAGTACTGCACTCCTGTTTTTGGACTGTGGTGGGTTGACCCTTGCTGGACTCCAAGTTCCTACCAAAACTGCTCTACCACTCCCTTCTTCAGCTGGACTGGGGAGAGAAAAATATAATGAAAGGCTTGTGGGTCAAGATAAGGACAGGGAGAGATCACTCAGCAATTACTAGTTTAGAGAGAAACCTTGCTTTTTTTTTTCCAAGAAGCTATATCGAATATTTTAAATTAATATGGTAGAGCTAAGAGATAGATAAGGCTCTTATCTATCTCCCTATTTTTATATAGTGTATTATACATATTTACTTTTCCAAAATATAAGGTAAAGCAGCTCTTCTGTACTGTTTAGACCTTTCAATAACAAATGTTGCCAGAAGTTCCAGAATGAGACAGCCATGTAGCCACAATTGGTGCACAGCAACAAGATGTGCTGGATCTATTACAGGAGAAACATTGAGTGGAGTAGGACTGGAAAATTCACCCATATTGGTAGACAAGCCTGGTGTGTGACCAAACAGATATAGAAAGAGGTTGCAAGGAGGGAACTGCTTGAAGAGTCCAAAGAGTCCACTGCAACTACAAAGTGGCATGTAAAAATTGCTGACTGAGAAGGCAGTGCCTCAGAAAGAACTGACAGACCATTAGCATAAGTCCCTACCCTTTTATAGAACATTTTGACAACATGCTGGGAGGAAAGGGAACAGACAGGAACTGACATAGAATTTACAGTGTGAGGCTACAAGAGTTAAGAGGTGCCAAAGAATGGTCTATCCGAGATAAGCTGGCAGGAGGGCCTAGTGAGCTTCAGCATGCTCTGATACTAGTATTAGATCATTTAGTCCATAAATGATTACCATTTCTGGAGATTCCGAAAAATGGGGCTCTAAGGGAAAGGACCAGCCTTTACTCCTACCTGCCAAAATGGAAACGGGCAGAAGCAAAAGCGCACTCTGCCGGGCAGTCAGCGTTCTACAGAAAGCAACAGCTCCTTGAGGAAAGCTCATTACACAGGATGGAAATGTACTTTGTGATTCAGACGTGAAGCTCCTGTTACATCCTTTGCTATTAATGGGGAAATTCAGCAACCTTGTTACAAAGAACATTTCTACCTTTGCAATAGTATGCATTGCTCTTAATAAATCCTAGCAAAAGATAAAAATAGCACAGATAGCTAGTAAAAATACAAAAAACTCTTTTGACCTTTCTTAATCCAACATTGTTGTAGTAATGCAATGATACATGTCTGAAAATCGGAATGTTTTAGATTAAAAAAAAAAAAAAAAACAGTCTTACAGCCCGAGAGTACAAACAAAACACTACAGATGCAATATTTGCCTTGCAGTGAGGAGAATGAATTGGTGCAGGAGCTACACAGACTTAAAAGGATGTCATTATAGGCTATTTTCAAACCAGAAAAATACGGCATATTGCTTGGCTTACCAACTTCAATCCTCTCTCCTATAAACAAAGATTTCTGATAATCCTCAAATACATCAGTTTTTCATAGATTGCTGAAACACAGCTACTTATGTAGAAATTCAATGTACATAAAATAAATTCCTTCCTCATTGTCACAGGTAATCAGCCTGTGCCCTGGACAAAAAGTAGCAAATAACTTTTACACTAGAAAAAGCATCAAGGAAAAACAGAGAGAAAACAGAAAGAAAACAAGTCTTGTAAAAAATAAGGAATGATTTGCCAGAAAAACTAAAACCTCGACCCTGCCAACAATCAACTTTAGTCCAAGAATGCACTACTTAATACTTTTTAAATCCCTTCCTGGAGTGCAATGCTGAAAGGTAGCCTAAGCTAGACACAATAACATTAATAAAATACCTCACAAGCTGTTGATGTTATTCCTTTGTATTATACATTTACTATCTAAGACCATGTCCACTACACAGTTTTGTACAAGCATATTGTGAAGAATCCTCCAACACACACATTTACTGAGGCAGGATGAACTTGTAGACAGGCTAACTTTGATTTTCACAGGAATAAATCTAAACTCTAAATCAATCTTTTCCTGAGAATTAAACTTTATAACTACAGAGAACCGCAGTATAAAAAATAATGAGCCAGTATCTTTTTAGATTTGAAACGCTTCACTGTTAATTATAATTATTGATCAGCTTTATGAGCAACATAATGCCACATTCAGTGGCCCTTAGACTCAGCTGGATAACTAATAGATGTTCATATTCTCATGCTGGGCTAAAATAAATGCAAAATATCACATGGCAAGAGAGTAGAAGCTGATCATAGCTTCTATTAGCTTCATAATAGCTTTAAACTATTAATTTCTTGAAAATCCCAAGGAAGCCTGCCTAGTACATCAAAAGAGCTTGTAAAGTACTACCGTGTGCTCCCAAACTCAATAAATTCAAGTCTGGCCACTTCATTCCAAATTCAGTATGGTAGAAGACACTTACTTTTCCCCCATCTAGGAAAATCTGCTTTTAGACATTTCAAAGAAACACAAAGCCACTGGTGAAATCAATCCATAGATAAAGAATTGGCACAGGCTGATACGGATTAATATTCATAGACATATTAAATGTCTTTTCACTGTCAAAAATAAATTATCACAGGAAGGCGAGCATAGCTGGGCCGGTGAAAGCACCATGCTTCATGCACAGACCAGCTGTCACCAGGCAAGGGCAAGCAGCAAATCACAACTTGAGAAATCATCCACATCCTGGGAAATCCAAGCAACGATTTGGGAGTTCTGCACAGACATACCTACAACATAGCTGAGGCACAGACCAACAGTCCCAGGCTGAGCTGAAATGGGACTTTTGGCCCCACGGGCACAGGGTGTAGGTAAATCTCTGGTGAGGCTGGTTAGGGCCATTAAGGCCTATCGGTGCCCTCAGGACCCTGCCGTATATCACACGAGTACAGCAAAGCAGACAAACGCCACCTGAAACTCTCTACATTGCGCACAGCATCAATGTTTTTGAACCGTGGTTCAGTCCTTGATCTGCTTGTCTGTAAAATAGTGACCACACTACTTGAAGACCTTCTCCTTTCAGCTCCCAAAGACTTTCCTGGTTTACAGATTCTGCTGTTTAGATTCTTACACAACTTGTTTCACCTTTCCACATTGTACAGATGTATGATCTGGACTGAATTCGTGAACTAAGAAAATACAATTTGAGTGGGTTCTCAGAACAAACAGAGTGTGAGATCTAGGTTTCTTCGGACACATATTTAAACTGCAAGCTACACAATAAGATAGCCTGTTAATTGATATGCATAACTTTGCTATAGAAAAGCATATAACATATCTACAAAAAAAAAAAAAAAAAAAAAGGAGAAAGTAGCGTTACAATGCTAGATGACAATCAAAACTAAATAATAGAGTTGTCAAGGGAAACAGCCACTATCCACACTTAAAAGTTTTCAAAAGAGTTGGCATGTCTTGCCACAATTAAACCACTGATTAAATGACTGTTCAAAAAATTCAAGTGCTAGATTTCATTTACATGCCAGAACAAATGACTTGCACACAATCAATACTTTTGTTCACTGTTTTCTATGCCCTTCTTCCCTCCACCCCAAAAAGTTACAAAGATATGAATGTCTGCTCAAGGGAAAGACCAGTCTCTGTGGATTCTGAAGGCTTTAGTAAACAATCACATCCTACTTAGGAGTACAGAATGGTGAGCAATTTTTATGATAGTGACGGGTACCCCTGAAATAAGTAAAATTTGTATTGCAAGAACGTATTTAACACTGATACATGTTTACTCAGTTGGCTTTTCTACACCACCCAAATTTTACTTAAATGCTTTAAATGTAAATTAAGATAATATCTGTTATCTATCCTAAGGCTCTAATCTACTCAAACAGCCCCCTTCTTTAAAAAAGAGGTTTAATATAAAAAACTAAATTCTGTGGCACTTGATATAATTGACAGCTTATTATGAGTAATTGCATTGATTTCCAGAACACTAACGACTGAAAAAGTATTCCAAGAGATGAGAAGTTATACAAACTAACACAAAAGTAGTTGTATTGTCATGGCAAGTCAGTGTTTCACACAAAGGAGCCAGTTCTTTCCTTCTCAGTTTTAATCTTCTGTGTTGAATTCTGCCATTTCAAACAGGCAAAAGAATACCATGTTATTAATTAATCAAATATAATCAAAGGCTTGTCGGGCTAGTTGCTCACTTAATGTCAGTCCCTAAATCCATAGAAGAAATTTCAGAGTGAAGCCCAAACAATCTAGGTTTCATTGAGCTTGATTAATGTGACAACCTGAACTTTAAGAAAGTTGATGCAGACTTGTTGAGCCCCAGGTCTACGCTGAACCTGAAATTAAGATACTGAGTTCCAGGGAAAGCTCCTTGGCAAAGATGGAATGGGGCAAAATATTGTCATCATGTTTTCAAGAGAACAGCATGCTGTGCCTCCTGTGCTGGCCAGACCAGAGGAGCAAAGCTATGGCCCTGATAGCTTTAACTTTGTGCTAGCCAGAGCCTCTGGAAACACAAAGACTATATTTAAGAGTAAACGCTGAAAAGGTAGTGAAGGAAAAGCTGCTTACATTCTCCTTTCCTTGTACGTATCCACAAGGAAGAGTGCTGCTCCAGCCTCACACACTGTGATAAAAATATGGTTAAAGAAGAAAAAGCTGATCTTATATACAGCAAATTCAAAACAAGCATGGTAGAACCAGAGAGTTGGTTTGCAGCTCAATACATAGTCAAGCTGTCAAATGAAGATGTTACTGCAAGCAAATACTTCACACAGTGTTAAGGATGTGGAAGATTTTGCAGATTAAAAATATTGCAGAGAACATGCAAATTTTCATTAAAACATCTAGAAAATAACATCTTATAATCAGCTTATAGCACACAGAAGGCTTAAAGAGGACTAATGTGACCTTTCCATTGTCTCCTGTTGTCTACATTTTGCCTGCATCTGGGACTAAACTACAGCAGTTGCTCTATCACCCTATGACCCCTCCTCGGCCAAGAAGGGGAATCAGGAAAAGGGAGAAGACTCAAAGGTTGACATGAAACCAGATTTAATGAAAAAAGCAAGCTAACACCAATGCCAGTATAAAGTAAACAAAGTTACACTTAGCCCAGCAAGTGTATGGTGGTCACAATAAACAGGAAGGCAGCCCTCAGGAGAAGAAAGAGAGCCGGGGTCAGAAGGAGCCCAGCAAACTTCCCCCTTCATACTGAGCATGATGTTGCCCTGGCTGACTCCAAAGTGCTAATGGCCTGCAGGCCGTGGCTGGTCTGTGATTCTGTCCCAGTGAAACCAGGACACCTGTTCAGAAAACCTGGAAAGGTCTCATGTTAGAGGTTTGTGAGAACCAAAGCAGATTTGTCAAGTTCACAGGCATAAATATTTCACAAGTCTTCTGCACTTTTCTAGTCAGCTTCCCATCCCCTGTCTTTTACAGGATCTCACCTTAAATTGTCTGTAGCTTCAGACTAGCTGTTCCAGGATGCACAGGTCACCCTAGCAGAAGTCTCTATTGGGCAACCTGACAATACCTACAGCAACCAGACAGAGGAGTGTCATGAGATACAGGCAGGCACAACTGGGTGATTATTACTCAGTGTTCCCTGAAAAGTACAAAGCAGTAAATAAAACCTATAATTCACAGTTTCTTCTCACAATATCTACAGCCTCATATTGCAGCAGGAAAAAAAAAAAAAAAAAAGCTTTCCTAGCACAACAGAAAAATAGAGCCAAAAAGAACTTCAGTAAATGGCTTAGTCCATTCCTCTGCCATAAAGAAAACAGAGGAGAATTTGACTAGCTTATTTTTGAAAACACACAGTGACAGATAACTCCATAGCCTTTGTAGAAAATCTCTTCCATGTCTTGTGTCCTAATCATTAAGGAAAAATTACTAACATCTAATCTGAATTTTCCTTACTGAAATTTAGTCCCATTGCTACTCTCCCCAACACAGTAAACAGTTTATTCCCTTCTTTGCAGCACCTTTCATATACTTGAAGGCTATACCATCTTCTTCAGTTTTCCTTTTACTAAACATCCCTGTTTATTCAATCTCATGGCAAAGACCTTTGATTCTCATTTCTTCCTTGGGCTTTTTGCAGTAGATGTGGAGGTTTCCCAAACACAAGTGTATTACCCCAGTAGAATCCCAGTCAGCTTTATGTAGACTGAAAGCAATTACTTCAAGTATCTTGAAGCTGTGCTCCTATTCACATACCCCACTATGACATTCATCTCTATTGCAGAGGACAGCGCCATCATCTGCTCATGTTTTAATTTCTAAAATAAGGACATATCTGCGAGACTGCTACACAATAATTCCCCCTTTCTGTATTCATATAGTTTATTATTTTTGCCTGAGAGAAGAAATTTGTACTCTTACTTTTTATCCATATTTCTCCAGATAGTTCAGGAAAAGTATGAAGAGGAACAAGGAACAACACATTTTCAGGTACATCAAGGACGTAAAAACTTTCATTCAACTCTGAGCTATTAAGCTCTTAAACTTTGAGTGATGATTACAGAAGGATAAGGATATGAGACCAGATCAGACTGAGCAAACTACTAGATTTGGTGGAAACTGGATGTTTGTTAATTTGTTGGAGAAGGAACAGAGCAGAACTCTAACTGCACAAGAAGTTCTGGGTTTGTTAAATATGGAAACAGAAAGAAAACTTACAGAAAAATCTTACAGATTTGCTTGTAGTCAAGAGGGAAAAACCAACTGGGAAAGCAATTTGGGTGAGAGCAAAGCATCTGGGGAGCGAAAAAAGGAGTAAAAGAAAACAGCCAACATAAAGAAGGCAGACTTCTGTGACTGACAGACTTACTGACATCAAACATGAAAAGGAAGCACAGCAAAAGTAAAAAACCAAGTCAGATCACTGTGAATAAGTATCAAACAATAGCACAAACATAACAGAAAAAAAAAGACCAAGGCATAAAATATGATGCAACTAACAGAGGATACCAAGGCTAACAAGAAAAATACTTCATGGAAAAAGTTGTAACATGAGTTCATTACTCAAGACAGAAAACTACTGACATATGGCACTGGAAGAAAATTTAGTAAAGTGTAAGTAAAAAAAAAGAGACCATGGTAACAGCCCGGTTTTAGTTGAGATTATTTTAATAGCATAGGAGTTCAGCATAGAATAGGGAAGAAATAGTCTGCCTAAATTAAATATTCTCAAACAGCCCAGGTTGGATGAATTTCATGTAAAAATACTTTAAAACCTGGCTGAAGTACAACTACTAAATAACTACCTGTAGGACCTAGGGAAAACAAAATAGCAAACAACTAGAACAAAAACCATAAGGCATAGCTTTAAAAAGGGTGGAAGTAAAAACCTGGGGAACTTTAAGATCAACTCCTAGACAAGTATTAGAGTATTATAAGTGCAAATATAGAACAAAAATAAATGGTAGCCAAGACAGGTTCTTTATGAGTAAGTCACATCAAACCAAAGTAATGTGCATCTTCAGCAGAATCATATGTGTAATGGTTTGAAACCTGCTGCCCCTGGTGGGTGGAGATCTGAAACCCTAAACCAGGTATAAGCCTGAATGAAAGGGGAGTATACCTGTTCTATTCCCACTCCCCTTTTTCCTGTCTTCGGGATTTCCTGCCAAGGTCTATAAAAGGGGCGAGAAAGGCACGCCTCTTCCTCTTGCTCTCTTGCCTTTCTGCTGCTGCTGCTTGTGGTTTCCCTGTGCTACACGTGGCCGTGGCCATCTTGGAGACCTGGGCCTGATCTACAGACTGATTCCTTGCCTCCATCCATGTCCAAGGAGTGTATATCCAGCTTCAATCCATCTCAATCCAGCGAGATCCAGCACTGGGGAGCCTCAGCACAACATTTGGGTTTTGTATATTTGGAAGTTTAATCTTCCTTGCCTTGTTGTTCCTATAACCCCCCTTACCCTGTTAAACCCCTACCCTTTTTCCTTTCTGTTCCCTGTTAAATAATATATTCCATTTTGTTAATTTTCAATTTGGTGCAAGGTTTTCATTACCCCTGCCTTCCTTATTTACATCTCTACCTGGGAAACTGAGGGATAAGGGAGGTGGGACACAATTCTGCCTTCTAACCGGGACAATATGTCCTGTGAATAATGGAAAGGCAGTAGAATTCATAAATTATAAAGATTTTGGCATGATCTCATTTTGCATTTTTGTAAGGATACCAAGGTCAAAAGCTTCAAAAAGTGAAAAACTACTAGTTGCAGCACTGCTATGTAGTTAAGAGGGCTCCTCACTAATCTGTTCAGTACTGCTGAAGATTTTCATTAATCATCTGAATAATGCAGCAGAACATCTTTTGTTACTAAATTCAAAGATGTCAGCAAGCTGGACTGTAGCAATGAATGAATTCAGAGGGATCTTAAGATATCACTATGTAGTAGTGATTAACATCCAGTCATGCAGTGCAGTTCCTGGAATGGTAATCCTCAGTATAAGCATCCTCACTATGTTAATCTTAGAAGTATTTATAGTATTACAGGAGTGTATGTGGAAATTGAAATATTAAAAAACATGTTGATTTCTGTTTTACCCAAACCACAGCATAAAGAGAAAACTACTATGTTACTTTCCAGCCTGTTTCCAATGTTCATGTGTAAAGCACTTGTGCTCTGCTGTAATATGCTGGTCTAATCAGCATCAATAAGGGTAAAACAGAAATACAAGGTCACAGCAAGCATTTAGTAATGGAGCTAAGTCAGTCTTAAGGACACAACTGCTTCTCATTCGCCTTTAGATGCCTACTGAGCAGAAAACTGTATCTGAGCCAGCTGCCTAAAGCATCTTTATAGTCAATAAGCAGAAGGAGGCCCATCAAAGTAAGTTTACCTCATCTCAGGATACACACCTGGTCATGAGTCACACCCTACTGCTGCTGCCTTCTCTCCATAGACCATGAGGGAGACTAGAACTAGCTCATCTAACCATCTTGTGAGAGAAGCATAGTCTTGTCCCTGTATTTAGTCATATATTCTCATGCATACGTGCTGTTAAAAGAGCAGAGTGACAGTGCAGTCAGTAATTTTTCTAACTAAATTACCACAAAACAAACAAAAAATCAGATTGCTCACTTTAGTCTAGATTTGCCATTATTGCTGAATCTGATACAAGAAGGTTATGCAGAGTCATAAACAGGCCCTAATAATTCTGAGTTCGTATTTTTCCAAAGTAAGCAGCTAACGTCATGCCTTCTACACTCTCTGTGGTACCTCCAGTTACAAAGACACTGACATCTGTGCTGCTTTTGGATAGATTTCCCCATTTGTTGCTTTTCTGCCACAGCTCGCTATCTCTACCAGGCAGTTCAGAAGAGGGAACGTTCCTATGGCTCTTTGTAACACGGTTCAGACTGCTCAAACTCCAGCCCAGAGACATTAGCAGAAGTTTTGCCTTTGATTTGAAGAGCACTAAAATTTCACTCACATACATTTTGGGCACTGATCAACATAGAGTGTGATGTTCAGCATTGTACAGAGAACTCAAGAAAGTGAGTCTTCTCGCATTGCTCCTCTACAACACACGTTTTCAGTAGACATATACTTCTGGAGGATTATTGTCACAAACTTGTAAGAACTTATATTTTATCATTACAATGGGTAATAAAATCACTGAAGAGCACCTTAGGATGATCAGAACAAAACACCTGTCCCCGTTCTTCAGAAAGGTATCTTCCTGTGTTAGCCCATTTACTGCTGTTAATGTTCAACAACTATTTTCAAATGCAGCTTTCAAAGACTGACCAACACTATGTACCCAGAGGTAAGCTGAACTAGTTCTTCCAAGTGTGAGCTTCAGGGAATATCAGTGGTTGATATTTACCAGTAAAACAATATACCATCACAAAAATGCTCCTAACTGGTAGGTCTTTTGACCACTTCCCTGACACAGAATGACATTATTATTAACAGGCAGACCAGCAGCCAAACCCCTCCCTCCACTCCCACATCACACACCAGAGATCCAAGGTGTCAGACAGGCAGAGGGAGGAACAAGTCAGTGCACTCACCCACCACAGGGGACATGAAGATGGGAGTGAGTTGGGCAAGGAGCCAAGCCACAGGCAATGGGAGCGGCCAGGCCATGAGCCCAGTGATGGAGCAGGGACTGAGAGACAGCTTTGTGTTTTGGCCCTGCCACCCTGGGAACTCCACTCGTCATGAGGAGCCAGGGAGCCCTTCCAATAGCCAGAACCCCCACACAACACATGCACTGTACAGACAAACCTGCCAAGCCCACTGCAAGCAGAGTCAGCTCTTACAGAGGTGTGTCCTGATTGGGCTGGGACAGGGCTGGTTTTCCCCCTGCAGCCGGGCGGGAGGGGGGGGATGTGAGCGGCCGCGTGGTGCCCGGCTCCAGCCTGGGGCTGAACCACCACAAGGTGGCTTCTTGCCCCACCTCCAAGTTAATGTGGAAGGTGGGAGCACCTGGTGGTGATCTCCTAATCAGTTCCCACACAAGTCTGGCCAGACCCTGGGTGAACACCAATCAGGAAGGTCTTTCTTGCCTGGCTGTGGACATCATCCATATGCCAACCCTCATTCAGGGCTGGAGATTTAACTCTAGATTTCAATGGTAATTGTGTATATATCCCTCCCATTTCATATAACTATTTTCAATACTCTTTTGACTTCAGGTGAAAAATCCTCAACAGTGATTTTAGACAGAAAATTAAACATACCACATCATCCTTTCTCCTTTTTCTTTCATGTGCTGAAGAACTGATATCAGCTGTGGCAGTGTGACAGACAAAGCCCTTTGATATCAAGGATCATTGACGCCGGAGTAAAAAATAGTGTTACAAATGAAGCTTCACAGCCTCTTGCCTGATGTAGAGAATAATGAACTTCGTCTTGCAGACCATGTATACAACAGCAGCATACTGTGTTACATGACAGCAAGTAAGCAGAAGCAGTGTTGTTTCAATTGTGGAAATAAATAAACCCTTACTGCTCTTGTGACGTGGGATATTTCACTGAATACTGCTCACAACTGCCACGGATTAGTTGTTTTTACAATAGACTGTTAAACAATTCAGTTTTGGACATGGCAAAATATGTATTCACATCAGGTCAAACTGAAATAAATTGAGACTACACTAGAGTAGTCCTGGAAACAGCTGGGAGTGGTTTTCTGAGAATGAGAAGCTGGGGCTGTGCAATGCTGGGGCTATGGATGCAACTCTGACCACCGTGTATTTCTTCTCTGCCAGTAGAGGTTTTGACCTTCCTGGGAGGCTTCATGTTTGGACTTCTTCTATCTGATTTAACTTTTCCATCATTTTTCTAACAAAACATCCTGGTTATAAACATTTCAGCCTTAAACTTTCTTTTTTTTTTTTACTACCATAACTCATGTGGCCCATTCTTCTCAGAGGTATACATTTCTGAAAAAACAAAGTCAATACTTTCTGTGCTCAGGGAAAGAAAAATCTAGTTATCTTTAGTTATCTAGCTATCTAGAATAATAGGTACTTTGGGCTAATTTGTCAAGGTTTTATCACTTATGCACTTAGCATAGTGGTAGAACTAAAGAGCTCTGCTGTGGGTTGGGTATTTGGTCTTTAATGCCATGCTAACAATATTGTACCAAAAAACCCGCAAGCACAACATATATATCTGAATGAAGAACTGGTTTATTTTCAAATTTGTTTAAATCTGAAATGCTTAGAAACTTCTGAGAAAGTATTTCAGACTTTTATTTTTAAAAAAAAAAAAAAGTGAGAGTATCTCATTAGCATATCCAAACATTTTCAACAAGGTCTCAGAGAGAACTTAAAGCACCCGTTACATAGGGTACTAGAATAATAAACTTCATCTAGACATAATGCTGATAATACAAATCTGGATGTGGCCAGAGGACTTAGCAGTGTTGGCTTAATGGTTGGACTTGATGATCTTAAAGGTCTCTTCCAACCTAAAGGATTCTATGATTCAAAGTTCTGGATAGTTCAGCTTAAACTTCAGTGTCCCACAGCCATGTTCAATAATCTATCTCAGGAGCTGGGTTGTTATCAGACAAGGGTTAGGCTTTAGTCCAAAGCCTGCAAGGGGGATCCTTTGATTCAGCAGACAAAATAAAGCACAATAATTATTCCTAATTCACCAGTCATCTTCATCTTTCGGAAAAAAAAAAAAAATAAAATAGGCTTTATTCTATTCTTTAGGGGAAAAAAATACCTGTATGAAACAGAGAAAGAAACAAAAGATGATTAGGAAAATAGTGACAAATTAAATTTTCAATCTTTTACTATTTAAATCAGTCAGTTAAACAACCACTAACAGAAGCACAGGATATGTAGTAACTGTAGTTCTTCTGACCTAGGCACAAAAAGTAAATCTCTTCCAATGCCAGTTGAACACTTTGTCTGAGATACTCAGTTTCAGGTGTATTTATCTGAATACATTTTGCACCAGAAAGGGAAAGCAGAAATTTCCAGGACAATACCTATAGCATTACTGACACTTCCTTTTCCTTATTTTAAGCTTTCAACTGCCTTCGTTTTCTACCTTCACATCTCCTACTAATTATGCTTTTATGCACTGGTGATGAAATAACACAAATCTAAGCATGAAGAAAACACCAATTTTAGGAATAGAGGAATAAATCTGCTGATAAAAGAAAGATAAATTCTATCTATTGCTTCGCTACATTGGATTTCTGCAAAAAAGAAAATGTAAGGAGTAAAAGAGACTGATTTTAAAATACAGCACACTGACATGTCTAAGCATCTCTTTTCCACTCCTCAAACTTCAGGTGCAGGATGAAATTTGTGGCAAAGATTCCTTGTGATCTTTCAAGCTCATCGCTGTCAGCAGCAATTTTTCCTGCTCTCATCAGAACTTATTGTTAAGTTAGTCATCTAAGCAATGCAATCAACATGAGCTATGCTGCAAGGCAGGGGCTGCCTGCCCTGCACATCACTTCAGGATCAGGCAGAACACTTGAGCTGTAAACATAAATGTACCCACTCCCCTTATGAAAGTGGGCATGGTAAAAAACACAAGCATGCTCTGGGAAGTTAAATGAGTCATATACAGTGCCTGCTGCTTTCTGCCTTTGTTACAATGAGATAAAGATCAGCAATGTTATGAAGGCTTAATGTACACCACAAACTGTCTCAATCATACTCTGTTTTCACCCATTTGGTTTTGCTTTTTCTTGGTTATAATATCATCCTTCTTATTGGAGCAGAAATGCTTACCTCTGTCCTGATGTGAAAGCAAACAGGAAATCAGCTCCCAGGAAAGTGTGGATGAATGAAAAGTCTCATGGCTTATTTTTAATTAAATGCCATCTTACCTCAAAAAAAGTTGTCCCCGGACCTTGGAAAGACATCAGGAAAAAAACAGCATAAAATATTGTCAAAATACAGCTTATCATCAAAATATATTGAACTATTGATTATTTGCAGAGCTTTTTCCATGCATATATGTGTGCATATTTATTTTTAATCATGTCAGTGCACCCCAGCTCCACAGAAGTGACTAGTGAAATAACATCGTGAACATCTGCATACAGTTAAGTGTTCAAGTGAGAACATGTTTACATGGTTCTACCTCAGAAAACTGAATGAATGACCTTCCTTCTGGTCCATGATCAGCAATATCCTCCTCAACAGGCAAGGAGTCTCAGGCCACACATAAATTCTATTGTCTATCTATGTGGCTATTTGCTTCTACAGGATGAGGCTGAGGGATCCTCTGTGGTATTCTACACACCCTCTGAAAGAAATCATTGAACAAATGTTGGTCATCCAACAAAAGAATATAAGCTAGAAATTCCTGTACATCCTTGGAGAAGAGTGAAGTCCAAAGCTCAAGAAACCAGACCAAGATATTGAGGGTGGGACCAGGACAGAATGTCCACATAAAGGTGATAACAGTACTGCAATCAATCAAAGCTAAGGTTGGGTTGCCAATTTCCTGTTTTTTTTACAGAGTATATCCCATTCAAACAAAACCAAAAATCAGAAAAGGAAAAGGCAGAATAATTGTTCTTGACAGTGAAACTTCAGGATGGTCTAGACGAGAAAGAAGGTTGAAAACTTTACTGTGAACAGCATCACACCAGTCTCAAGAAATTATATAAATATCACCAAGGAAAACCTATATTAAATTGACTGCAAATAAACTCCATAATTTACTTTTATTTCCTAAATTACTGCCCGGCTGCTCACTTCCCCGTTTCCTCTTATTAGTTTGAGAAGCTCACGCAATCACAGCCACCATTCAAGAACACTGTCAGAGTATGATATTCTAGAGGGCAGAAATCCCTCCCAGTTTGCATTCTTGCAATCTAACCTTCCAAGTACCTTCTTGTTATCTACCAGCTTGATAAATCGAGGGGAAAAAAAAAAAAGACAGCGAAGACCCTACACTTAAACTTTGAATGATTTTAAGATAGTTCTGTGAAGCCAAAGGAACATACAGAATGGATGTCTATTTGGTTTCCAGGCAATGATTTAATAGAATCATAGAATAATTTAGGCTTGAGGTATCCAGTCCAAACAGTTGTTCAAAGCAGGTCACATTCAATAAGGTTGCTCAGACAGTGTCCACACCAGAGATTCCACAATCTTCCAGGCAACTTGAGTATTTGATCATTTGTATGGTAAAAAAAAATATATTCTTATCCAATTATAGTTTGCCATGTTCCAGGTTTTGCCCTTTGCACATCATCCTACCATGATGTTCCCCCAAGAGGAATCTGGCTCCATCTTCTCTGCATCCTCCAATCAAATGGTAGTAGACAACAGCAAGATCTCTCTTGAACCTTAGTGGTTTTTAGGCTAAACAAAGCCAGTCCTCTCTTCATACGTCATGTGCTCCACTTCCCTGGCCATCTTGATGGCCTTTCAATATGTTGGCCATTTCCAAATATTAGTGCCTTATATTGGGAAAACCAAAACTGGATACCATACTCCAGATGCAGTCTCACAAGCAGCACGGAGGGGAAAGATCACTTCCCTGGAGCTATATTCATGCTAATACAAGCCAGGCAGTGGCTGGCCTTTGACACTTTAATTGGTTAGCCTTTTTGTTTTAGTTAATTCTATTTCAAGTCTATAGTTCACAGAAATTTAAAATAAACCACTCAAAACTGAAATAGTGCTGTGTGCAGAGGTTGACAGTGGTATAAATATAACCAGCAGGAAGTGATTCAATTTCTGCACATACTTACACCTGCGTCTTTGCTTCATAATCAAGTTCTGTGCTAATTTAACTAGTATGTCTTTCCTCCTATGCTGTGGACACAAATCAGTTTAAGAGCATTTCAGCAGTTAAACTCAAGACACTTTCATACCACTGTCCGTAGAGTGACTCCATACTTATGTTAGGGAAAATGAGAGTTAAGTTCTAAGAGCTGTCAAGTAGAAATTAAACTTACAGTAATAAATGCAGTACATAGTGGTAGTCATTCCCCACTGCCCCAGACCTGTACAATAAGCCATGTGAAAGTGCTAAGATTTTTCAAACTAGTAGGGCATTGCCATACAACAACTTAAATAATCATTTACTTTTTCACAGGACAAGGTAAAATATCTCAACATTTTGCATCGTATTAATTTGTTTCTTTGACTTAAAGAATAGTAGATAAAAAGATCTCTCAAAGAGCAGGAAAACTTTTTTTTTTCTGAAATTACTTTAATAAAAACAAAGGCATTAAAGTTTTACACAGAACATTCTAAAATGCCAAAGAATTAATAAATGGTAATAACTTCTATAAGCATTACTGAATTATACATTTTAAATTACAATTATCAAAAATGTGAATAGTTATATTATAAAACTGAAAATAAATTTCACAAAACCTATTCTAAGTATTTTCTATGCAATGAGTTGTGTGAATTATTTAATATTTTCATTAACATTGTCTGGAAATGTACAATTTTATCTCACATCTTGAGATTCTTGTAATGTTAAAGGACCTAGTTCTGCAAATTTTACTGCATTGGCACACCACTAAATGCACACATACACATTTCTAGAACTCAGGAGATTCTGTACTGAACCTATGAACTAATGCTGAATGTCAACACCATTTGCATTACATTATATGTACATTGCTCCTTTAAAGTGTTACCCATTTATTCACCTGTATTACATTTAAAAGGAAAAAAAAAAAAAAAAAAAAAATTTTGCCTGACTCTCATGCTTTTTCAGAAACATAAAATTTAGGCTTGCAAAGGGAGACAGAATTCCATCAAAGAAAGGTTTTCCTTTAAAAAATTCACGTATCTTTTGTGCAATAGAAAAGACCTGCACATCTTAGTGTAGCACCTGTTTTGAAAGAGGTGTGGCAGACAAGTAATTAAATCAAAAGTATTCAAACACCAATTAACATTTGTCTTGAAGTTCAAGTAGAGATCTAAAGCAGATCTTATGTTACCAGAACTATCCAGACCATCTCTAATATAGAAGAGTAAGACACAGACAGAGATTAACAAATTAAAACTGCTTAATGGTTTACATCAAACAGAAGGCAGCTGAGTAACAAACCACTATGGAGATTTTATTTTTCCTTTCCACTTCACTAGCACAGTCCCTTCAGTGCATGAAAAGTCTCAGCAAAATCAGTGAGTGACATTTCCTCAGGAATTTTCAACCTACATATGGGTAGGGGACCCAGGTGACTCAGTGCTTTCCTAGATACTGAAAATATATTAGATAGGTCCTTTCATGTCACTGGTGAATTTTACAGCTGTCTAAACCTCTACATGCATACACCTCTATCAGTTAAAATTCAGGTCAGCTAGCAGTCAGTAATGAGTGTTGCTGTTTACGCTTACAAATTACTTCAGCTTCCTACTTCTCAAAACCTCATACACTGATTGGAGGAAAAAAAACAGAACTCAGGTTTTCCTGACCTGCATGTATGTAACCATAATCCCAGTGCATCCATTTCTTTTTTCCATCACTAAACTTGTCAGCTGCTGCCACGTCTCTTTCTCAGCAACTCCCAAATAAATACACTGTATAGGTTTCCTGAAGGGTATATCAAGAACTGTCCTCATCCTGTTGAAGATTATAAGTAAGATTTAATTTGGTGTATTAATAGCTGTCTTGACAATTTCATCTCTACAAATGTTATTACTATTAAAGGGGAAAAAAAACATTTCTCCATTTTGCTAAGGCCATTAGCCTGGAAATTCATGTCATGAGAGGTAATTCTTGCTTAGAATATAAAATCATTTGCACAGTATGTATTTTGCAAAAGGAGGGAGTCCATTGGTTTCCAGCCTATTTAATGAGAGATAAAAAGAACAACAGATTATTTTTTTAAAAAAACTTTGCCTTTGGTTTGGCACTCATATGTTACAGGTGCCTGCAATTATGTGGAAGCACACACAATTTTAACACTTAGGTATTTGCCTTCATAATATGCCTATCTAGACAGGACGTGAGATGTCTAAATGAGGAATCTTGTACTCACACTATGTCATTACACAAAATCTCACTTGAAATCATTTTACCCACAAACCTGCAGTTATAAAAATGGAGAACATGACTGTTTTCCAAATTTAACTCATTATGTTAATATAAACAATTTTATATTCTTGAGTGATTGCTAATTATATGATTTCATATCTTAGAGCAGTCCAGTAGAAGTCATAATCTCAAACCACTAATGAGAGATTTTACAAGGATATGGGATACAGATATACATCTGCAGAAACGCATGTGAACCCACAGTATAAAATTACACGTTTTCCATAGGAAATACCTGCAATCCACTAATTTTTCAAAGGAAGCAGAAGAATAGAAGTGCTGTGCACCAACAAAACCTTCAGAGAGCTTTCAGTGCGTTCACTCAATTAATTTGTACAAGATTATAACACAAAAAACAGTTGGTAAGAAGCTCACACTCTTCAAATGATGTGCACCAACATTCTTGATTATCATAACATGGATAAAGAACATTTCAAAAATTACACTGAAGCTATTTTTCTAGGCTACTCCAACAATAAAATTCACGTGTCATCCCTTTCAAGTTTTATTAATACAGTGCAAGCATTCCTTTCATATTTATACAAACAATAAGTTAAAGAAAGTACACCTAAATAAGAGAAACTATGTCACTGTCCTCACACAGTAGTCCCACACACTAACTCAAGTTAAAATACTTTTAAGTTAGAATACTGTCATTCATGTTCTGCACTCAAAAAGCACAATAATACATATTCTCAGCTAAAACTCACTAAAAGTGAAATCTTAGCAAGATCTAACTCTATGAGATTTGTTCAACAGGCAGAACAGAATACCAGCAGAAGTAGTGTTACTACCTAAGGTACAACAGGAAACAGGGTGAAGACAGAAACAGTCAATGTATACATATGTCTCAGATATCATTCAGTCACATATAATTCAAATAAATCATTGTTTTCTGTGCAAAACAGAATAAGAATAAGTACAAAACTAACTTTCTTCCTCATGATGTGAAGCATGGGCAGATTCACAAATCTGTTGTTGTTCACTAACTGTGCAAATTTGCCTTTTGTAACATTAACAGAAGGCCAGAAAATTATGGAGAACAAAAGAAGAATAACTGATGTCAAACATTTGGCATATAACAGAGCAAATGAAAGAAACTCATTTTGTGCTATTGCAGGATGGCAGGTTTGTGATTGACATAATTTAGCTGATTGCTTAGCATTTGGGTCAGCAGACTGAAATTGCAGTGAAAAGACAATAAATAATAAGCATTCTAAAGGATTATCACAGTGTTTCTATTTCTGGTGCCTTTCTTCATCAGAGAGAAGAGGTAACTTCAAGGTTAGACTTTTTTGCTTGTTTTACATCAATAAATTTATATATTAGATCCAAATCTCAAAAATCTTGTAACTGCTTTAATGTTGTGGTGAGCAGAGCCCGCCCTAGGCAGGGACCTGCGTTCGGAAGATCTCGTGACGTAACGGAAAGCTCAGACTGCCCACGAGGGGCCTTGTGGGTGTGGCTTGTCATAGATAAGTGAATGCAGCTGCACAATAAATGCCATTTGCAGCATCCTTCACATTGAAGACAGTGTCTGTGATGGTACCCAACGGTAGAGGTTGGGTAGCAGCTATCCCGGGGATCGGGTGTCGGTAACGACACTTTAAAGATCCTGGTAAAGTCAAACCTTCTGAAATTTTGCAGATTATTCCTTGAAATATGAGGATGGGATTCAAGCGAACAGGTTTGGAGGGGCTTTTTTTCTTAACGGTTAACATGGGCACAAGAGACTAAAGCAGTGGCAGACACATCCAATAAATTCTCTGAGTAGAGAATTTATAGGGAGCTAGGATCTGGCTTAATTCAAGGCAAGACCACTTGCCACTGTATCAGCTGCAAAAAGTGAGATGTCACAAGGGATCAAGTTCTTTGCCATAGGCAAAACTCCAAGATACATCCTAAGATGGTTATGACAGAAATAAAATCAATAATAATTAAAAAAATAATAATAAAAGAAAAAGAGAGAAAATAAGATAGCTCCATCATCTTCAACAGACACAAAAGCCCCATCCCAGAGATGATGGAAGGAGAAATTAGTAGTTTGAGTCTTAGACACTTGAGGTAAATACTAACCATTTCCAAGACAAAAGCAACCTTCTTCTTACCAAGGACAAACAAGAGGAAATAGAAGCCATATTCTTTCCAGTAGGACAGAACATACAGTAAAACTACATTTGGAACTCCAAGAACAGAAATGGTCATTAGCAAAACCTCTAGTATCTATAATGTAGGCCAGCACTGTTCTCTATGTCTTAGGTTCATCATGAACTCCATCCCAAGCTCAGAGATAAGACCATAGGAAAGAGACATCAAAAAGACAGTATCTTCAGCACAGTCACACCCCACTGACAGATGCAATTCATTGTGTCATGGCCCCAGACTGGTGCTGTTTTCACACAGACAGTTCTTCCAGAAGCTTCTGTTGCTTGTGTTTTGCAGAATTCTCTGAAGTCAGTCTTGGCTAGCATGTGTCTGTCTGAAATGCACGACGAAGTCACACTTTTTCAAAGGCACCAGGTCAGCTGAGCAGATGCGCATAAATATAAGAAGTGTCTTCTTCAAACTTTCTTTTAATAGATTTTCATCCAGACATGCTATAAGCAAAAGTAAGTGGTGCCTGTAACAACAGCAAAGGGAGGGTAATAAAGCTAAGTGACACCTTAAGAACCGAGTGTAAAAAATTAATTCCATCACGAAGCGAGCAGACTGGTTCAGGTTCAGTTGGAGTTTCACGTAAATAGCACCTCCTACCCATCCTCTCTTACGCTAGAGTCTCAACAAGCTCCAGGTTAACTATACTTACACCTATCAGTGCTGTCTTAAGGGGGTTCTTGACATCAACCAGTCTATGATAAGTTCCAAATCAGACAAGCCAATACCTGCCAACATTTCCTGAAGCAGAAAAGATACATATTATAGACATTCTTTTAATTCAATTCTTCATTTTCTCCCAGTTTCCTGTTTGCTGGCAACCTGTTAGAGCTCCTGGGGAAGCTGACTGGGTAGCAGGGTCTTCTCTGACAGCCTCCCAAAGACACTTTTCTCCACACACTCACGGTTCAAAAAATACACTGAAAGTTTTATCCACCTCTGAGTTGAGGAGACCCAAAGGTCACCGTAAAGATTTAATTCAAAATGAGTCCTTGTTCCAACATTAATTTTTAAGTCTGGTCAGTAACGGAATGGCTAAAGTAAAGCTGCAATACAGTATAACCACTTCAGCTCTGCCACAAATTATAACTGCTAGACATTTTTCTAAATGTCTATATGTAATCATAAAAATTGTAAGGCATTTTGATACCGCATGATGCTGATTAGGAATAAAATCGTGTCATAGAGCCCTGGAAACCAGAGACCTTTGCAAATTATAGCAAAACAAGACTTATATTAATTTAATTTTTATAATACAGTTTTATCATTTACAAGTTATATTATTAGGTAACCTTGAACTTAACATAAACTTTGACAATTTTAGACTTTCTTTCAAACTTTTTAAAAACTTTCCAGTTGCTAATAATGTAACTTTTATTTTCTAAATCACACTGCATCTTTAGACTTGTCCCCTCTCTGGTGAGACTGCAGAAATGTGGAGAGCAGCACAGACACCCATCCAGGGAGAGAGTACTAGTAGAGAAACTGCCAGTCAGAAATGGAGACTGAAAGGAGAACAAGTACTTTTCTCATTCTTTTAAAAATACAAAAGAACTGTGAACTCAAGGAACTCTAACCAATGTTCCATTAGCAAGTGCCAGAGGCAGATATCTGCCTTCTCCCCAGTACCGTGGTTGTGACAACGTATTCAAGCAAAGCACAAGATCATAAAACATCTGTCCTGAGCAGCATCCTGAAGCTGCAGCCCTAAGATTTTTTTTCAACCCTGTCAAAGTATGCAAACGTTATGTTGTTCAAATTCCTTGACACTGTCCATGCTTGATACATTAAATTACTTATCAGAAACTAGAGTTCTTCAAAACATTTACACATACGTGTTCCATTTATGTGTAAACTGCTGTTACTAAGATGTAACATACATCTTTCTTCCAGTGACTACCTGTATCCATTTCCACAGAAATGTTACTTCAAAAGAACTACAGGCTCAGTTGTCAGAGTCTTGGTGTCCTTCATTTAGTCAGTGACTGAAGGCTTATCCTACGAAAGCATGGCCACAGTGAATATTTCTGCAGTAATAAAAAAATTAAGACTGGGGTTCAGTTCCTGGGCTGTACTAAGAAAATGCTGGGATGGAAAACATTTTTCAGTGAGGTTCCAGACATAGCTTGAGCTGTAATGGAGTGTGAAAATGGATTTTCCTCTGGCTCTATAGCTATTAATTCAAATAAACCTTCAAATATCTGGAGTGAGCATTGTAATCATAAGAAGGAAGAGTTCACTTAAGACCAGAGGTATGAGATGTGGCTTTAGCATTGCAGGAATTGAATTTAGCCAAGAAAATTGTCTTGAGGTGACACTTCAGCAAGAAATTTGTATGGCTACACAGGAATTCATTAATTCTGAGGTAAGCTGTTTAGGGATGAAAGAACTATACAGGTCACTTCCTTTCTCTTCACAAGCCAAAATAACAGCTACCAGAAATTACCCTTTCAGATACATCATACAACAATGAACAAACCAACAACATTAAAAACTCTGGCACATAAGAGTCCTCAGTTTTCCCTGGGGTCCTTCTAGAATGGAAATGCATTACACAAAGTTCACAGGAGCTCAGGAGTGCTTGGTGTGAGAATGCAGAGGTTACACATACCCTGGAGGGTGGTGGTCTAAAAGGAAAGCCAGAGAAATCCTGGCTGAACAGGAAGATGATTCCTTCAGTGATAGCAAGTATTTTCTTCTAGAATATACTCATATTTGACTTTAGGAAAAAATAAAGATGAATATGAGACTTCATTATTTTGTCAGTAAGCTCCACTTGTCTAGGAACAGCAGAAGTGTGCTAGTGATTAGAGATAGTCAACATTCATGCCATGAGGTAAAGGTGCTCGGAAGGATACCTCACCTTACTGAAGTAGAGTGAATGGACCTAGACTGGGGGACAGACTCTAAAGTTACTCCCAGCCAGGCAAAGGAGAAAAGACACAGGCTTGGTGTCAGAAATGCATCTGAGATGTACTGTTGACACCAGCTGATTTAAGGATCTGAAAACCTCTCTTTTTCTTGTTATTTATCACAGAGGGGTTCCCTGTCCCAGGTTACTCATTTTAAATTCCCATTTCACCAAGGTTGCTCTCCTGCACCTGAAGAAAAGCAGGAACCTTGTACCACTTCTTTAGCATAGAACAGAACAGCATTGTGACAATTAAACATAACATGCTCAGAAGGAGATCCAAAATATTCTATATTATTCTATATATATTCTATTATAGGCTCTGAAATTGTATGTTTACATGGTGGGTTCATTCTCCTCAGAACCAGTGTCATCCTTCTGGCTGCTGAAATAGTTCAGACAAACAGGAGGTCGGGGAGGGGGTCTGTCACATCAAAGCAGGACTGCAAGAGATGCTGAAAAGGGCACCTGCTTACAGATGGTGCCTTAAACTATCAAAAAAATCCGAAAAAGTGCATTATTGTGAGAAGCGGTGTTTGATAGAGATGATGCCTGCCTGAAGAACAGGTTGGTCCTTAGCCACACTCAGCCTAGAATCTGAAAGTGTAGTAACCCTAACACATCTCAAAAGTGCAGTCTCTTGAAACAAAGTGGGGATAGAGAAGTGGCTAAATCATAAACCAGCTTGTTATGCTAGTTTAAAGCAGAAAGGCTTTCTTTGCCACATTGTCCAGTGCCATCTCAGTCAAGTGTGAAACATGCTAGATGCTGCGCCTAAATTTTGGAGACATAGCTTTGAAGTGTTAGGTGTCCAAGAACTGAGTCTACTCTCTAGAGAGTGAAGAACTTATTCTTTGAACAAAAATCTAAGCGCAGTAACTACAGCTAACCTCAGATGAAATGGCCAGCAGGTCGAGGGTGGTGATTCTCCCCCTCTACTCTGCTCTGGTGAGACCCCACCTGGAGTACTGCATCCAGTTCTGGAGCCCCCATTACAAGAGGGACGTGGACCTGCTGGAGCATGTCCAGAGAAGGGCCACCAGAATGATCCGAGGGCTGGAGCAGCTCTCCTGTGAGGACAGACTGAGAGAGTTGGGGCTGTTCAGTCTGGCGAAGAGAAGGCTCCGAGGTGACCTTATTGTGGCCTTCCAGTATCTTAGGGGGGCCTACAAGAAAGCTGGGGAGGGACTTTTTAGGATATCACGTCACAACAGGACTAGGGGGCATGGGGCAAAGCTGGAAGTGGGCAGATTCAGGTTGGATGTGAGGAAGAAGGTCTTCCCCATGAGAGTGGTGAGACCCTGGAATGGGTTGCCCAGGGAGGTGGTTGAGGCCCCATCCCTGGGGGTCTTTAAAGCCAGGCTGGATGAGGCTCTGGGTAGCCTGATCTAGTGGGAGGTGTCCCAGCTCCTGGCAGAGGGGTTGGAACTGGGTGATCCTTGTGGTCCCTGCCAACCCTGACAGATTCTGATCTGTTTTGGCAGAGGACTTTAGAGCCCTAATGGCTCAATGGTTGGACTTGATGATCGTGGAGGTCCCTTCCAACCTAAAGGATTCTGTGATTCTATAAATTGCAGACAGACTCTGTTGAAAAACCCTCAGAGTTAAATAGATGCTGAACACTGAATGGAATGGTCCTGCTTCATTAGGGTTCATAACTTCACCATGTGTCATTCCTACCTGGAGACAGAGACATGTATGTTAAGTTCAGTGAGTCTAACATCAGTCCCGTCTTGAATGACTATCAGAAAAAAAAAAGCCAGTGACCTTCTTGAATTTACAGATACAACAGTTTTATCTCCTTCAGCCGAGGATGGATTATCATCTGTTTTTTTTAAGTCTTTAGATATGATGGAGAGCAACACTTCCTATATGAGCTAGTCTATCACCAAATGAAGAGGAAAATAACAAGTAAGCCAGGAGGTGGTGATAGTAGGAGTAAAGGAAAAGATGGGTAACAGTTCTCTGATAAGCTCTCAGTGATGTTGGCAAGGTTACAAAGGCTCAGGTGAGGATACACTGCCAGACGAAGCCTTGAATGAGGGAATCTTTTACATCTGCTTTCTTCAACATGGAGCCTGAGGTTTTGCAAGCAGATGAAACTACAAAAGCGATTCAAGTATCTGGAGACAAAGACACACCGCAACATCAGAGTGCCTTTTTCAAACAACAAAGGACACCTAAATGCTCATCTTAAACATAGTGGTTCTAAAGAGTATATCTTCAACCTAGGAATGCATATCCCTCACGCGGATATGCCAAACCAAACCAAACCAAACCAAACCAAACCAAAACAAAACAAAACAAAAAGTTGAGGGAACTCAGCACTGCACTTAACTATGACAACTGATTTGAACTAGGACCAAACTGATATCACATGCTCTATAGAACATAGGAGTAGATGCCACCATGAGTTTTGTATTCACAGTAAGCAGATGATGATCTTGGTAGTCGCCTGGGCAAACTGAAAGAACACAAAAGTTTACATTCTTAAACAAAGTCTCCAGCCACCTGCAGTCCATGAATTTAGACTCTGTGATTTTTTTCCTCTCTGAAGTGACTGTGATCATGAGGAAAGGTAGAAGCAAATGAATACACAGAAATATGACCATCCTTATGTTCCCTTATTAGTTTTTGTGGTCATGGGAAGCAGGACATGGAAACACATCACTTGCAGGCAAAGAGGTTCAGGATAAGTCTTGTCCAATATTGTCTCAGTCTAACAGAAAGTTTAATCTCACCAAAAGATAGGCTCCCAGCACATGTCTCACAAAACTGCACATGACCATGGCATGTGGCATACTCACAAAAGACTACCTCCACCAACTCCCTGGAGGCAAAAATATGGAGTTTGAACATAAATCTGTAGTTCAAAGACCAAACTGGGTTTACACTCACTCAGAAGCTGACTAGTGGTTTCTGTTATTGAGGTTGTCCATGCAGCGTGCTGTATGATTGGAGAGAGATGCTTCTTATGCTCTCCACGCTGCCTTGCCTGCATTCTTCATACAGTAAAGGACTGCCAACAAGTAAGGTATAGCAGATCATCTCTTGCAGTACAAAAACCTAGGAGGCAAGTTTTCTACTTTCTGGCTTATTTTAACATAGGTCAGAATACTTTGCAATGATACTCTTTACCCATGCCTGACCTTTTATGAGGAGAAGAAAAAGATAGCCCATTTCAGTTCCTAGAATACTTGCTGTATTGTATCAAATGCTTATACAACAAATATACTAAAAACTGTTCAGACCATTTGGACCTCAAAGATTAGCTTCCCACCACAGGAAGAAAAATATTTGCATGAGGGTTACACTTCCTTTTAGTTGTCATGGACATTCTGTGGTAATTATGAAGTATTTGTCCCATCACGTGAAGGTATTAAAAAAATGGAATGCTGGGAAATGACCCACAGATTTAGCTCTCATCTGCCTGCTTAGGTGATGGTGGTCTGCAGTGTTGAGATGTTACAAAAAAAAAAAAAATTTCTGTCAAAGCTATGCTTTGCTAAAGGTATTGCTGAAAAAAAAGTTGACCTAAGTACATGTGGAAAGGAAGAAAACGTTGCTTTAGGTTTTAGGGATGGTAAAGCTATGAAGTAAGTTACATGTGCATGAGCTAGAGGTTGAAAATAATTCAGTAACAATCCTCTTCACAATGATAACCAACCACCAAAATGTCAAATAAAAGGCTGAATCAGATTTATTGAATCAGATGTTTGTCAGTCTTGTGGCAAATGTGTCAGCTCTGTGTATTTTAGTCAGCAATTTCAGTAACAACCAAATGGCCTTTTGTACACTGAACTTGAAGATAGCCTTCAATTGGCATAGAAAATAATAAATCTCAGGCTTCTGAACCTTCAATTTTCACTTTTTTTTTTGATGTGTTGGAAGAGATAAATGGGAGCTTTACTGATCTCCTTGTTCATATTGATCCAGAATGCAATTTTATGGAGAAATTTTACAAATTGCATGTCTAATTTAAAAATCTGGAATTAAATGTTGCCTTCCTATGTAGGTCATCAACACAACTCTCAGGACAACTTGAAGACAGAAGGCTGTCTGCAAACCATAAGAATGCTCATAAATATCTACCCAATTGGCAAAGCGATGCACACTGTATTGAAATCTAGTTTGAGGGATAGATTGGAAGTGTTCAGACCCTGAAAGCTCAGAAGCTGGGTGCTTCATGAAACTATTGCTTTTGGCAAGGCATAAATATCGGCCATATCTCCGTGTGTAAAACCCCACTAATCGCAGGCTGCTTTAAAAAAAAAAAAAAATAAAAAAAAAAATCACCTTTTCTTTCTGAAGAGCTACAACGGATGGAGGCAGATGAGGGACAAATTCAAATGAAATTAATAGTCCGTTTATCAGCAGTAGCTCTGCCCATTTGGTGAAATTATGCCAAGTTTTCTTCAGATTCACAACACAGCTCTGATGAAAACCTGGGTGTAAGGAACTCAGTTGAAGAAAAGATGAATTTTATTTTTCAAAGTAAATTTCTGTACCTCTGATAACCCTGACATCTAATATTTTCTGGGATCAGAGAACAGGAGGTGGAGAAAAATGGACCATTTCAGACATCTATGCCAATTATGATCTGCCAGGAGAAGCACCCTTACACTGAGAGGTCAAGTCACTGCCATTTTCATTCCTCAGCACTTAACCCACACTTTCATATTATCAGTGGTTTAGAGGGAGGGCAAATGAATCTCCAGCACTCTTGGGAGCAGAAGCATGAGCTTGGCAATTCTTAGCAAGAATCATTCAAAACCAAATGTTTAAAAAAAAAAAAAAGTGATGACAGGCACAGAATACGAAGGAAGTTTTGTCTTTGTGCCTGTTTAACAGTTGGCTGGCAACAATCACGTAGCAAACCCAGACATCTCAAGGCTCAGGCAATATCTGGGCTCACAAAGGTGACATATTGCTTAGGTTTGTTTCCAGATGGCCCAGAAAGAATCAACTTGCACGTCCAAAAGAGAGTTGGTTGAGGAACTCTTGCTGTCACTTCTGTCAATCAGTGCCCTTGTGATAAATTGTCTTAAGAGTTTGACTGAGACAGCTATTTCTTACACTGCCTAGGAGAACTCTGTATCATATTATCTTCCCCCTGAATCTCTTGGAAATATCGAATATGCTCTTCAGACAATTGAGTACATCTGAAGAAAACCTTTGGAAAATGAAAATTTTTCTAGACATTTTATTCCTTTTTAAAAGTACCTATCTGTAAAAAAGTAAGAACCAGTAGTTACTCTAAGAGCTGCCTGTTGATAAATGAGTCCTGTAACTCTATTTGTTCATGTAACACAGTACATTAGAGTAGTAGTATTAAATCAGTAACCTAACAGTACAATTTTGGTTTGTTTGGGTTTTTTTTTATAGAATTTGGTGTCCAAATTGCTTTTTTCCTTGTTTTAGAAAATAGGTTTTTGCAGTTTATGCACTGCAAAGTGATAGCCATTATAAACTGTCAGTAGGACAGAAACATATTGATTTGCTTTCAGGGCACTGAAGCTGAGACAGAAGTGCATACATGTCTGCTGCAAGTCTTGCTATCAAAAATTGCTTCCCTCCATAATGTCCACCTATTGCTTTAAGAATAAATAGCATAGAATTAGAATTCAGTTCCATTGTGAAAGACTTACAAATAAAGTCTGTTTTCTCTTAAGACAGGTAAAAAATAAGAAGTAGTACATAGCAAAAGCTGACTATTAGGAAATAAAAGGTCTTTAAAATAAAGAGCAAACTGTCCTGAAAAATAAAAATCATATTTCAAATAGCTCTCATATCCCTTTTCCCTACATACTTGGTCTTTCTGATACCATAAATGGAACTTTTGGATCTCTGGAAAAATTTTCAAAGGAGATATTTACACAGTTTATTTGACATCAGCAAATTTCCAGTACAAGTTTAGAGACTTTTTTTTTCCTAAGATTAATAAGCCCCTACTACCGCTTAGAATTATCATTCTTTAAATATTATGAAAGATGTAAGCTAAACATCAGATAAAGAAAAGCTCTGAGACTAGAAGAGAATTTGTTCAGTCTGCTCATCAATCTTTGAGCACTAATTGGTGAAAACAATGTTCTGATATTCATTGCATACTTCTAAAAGGCCTTTTACTTGTAGTTACTCTTGAACTTCATCAGAGCATGACTTCAAATGTAATGCCAAATGCTGGAAATCAAATGCAAAACTAGAAATGTAAACAGTGGCACCATAAAGAGCCTGGATTACATGAATTCATCACAGCCATGATTACTTTCAATAAATCTGCAAATACAGATGAATCAGCAATAATTAACCTTGGAGAATAATTGAGCTAAATTTTTTTTTAAAGTAAGCTGCCTAAGGACTGGAATTTTTGTCTTCCTCTTCCACAAAGAAACTGTGGCACCAACCTAAAAAGAAACACTGAGTCAAAATAATCGAGAAGGGTGGAGAAGGATTCTGAGAACGAAGAGCAAATATGACCTTTTTTTTGGCCAAACAGATATTGCATTGCATTATTTAACACAAGAAAAATATGGAAGAGGTGAAAGGAAGAGAATCCATTGCAGGCCTGGAAATACTGTTCTAACCCTGGGAAATCACACTCTGGTTACAGACAATTCTGACAAATGTACTCCTTATATAAAGTTATCTGAATGCGTCAGTCTATGAGTCAGTACAAATATGAAATATTTGAGCTGATCCTTTACCTGCAATGCAATCTGTCACATCTGTCCCCTGAATGTTAATATAATGTACATGGTACTTATGAATTTTTTCTTTGAACAGTTTACTGATCATCGTTTTCATTTTGATGCTATGATACTAACTATATTTCAACTGTTCTTTCTCCAAACCTAGCTGTTTGATCACAATTTTTACTCTTTTTATTGCAAAAGCATGAAAAATAGAAACACTCTTAACCTCCATTCCACAGCAAGATGTGGTGGAGTGTCACACTGTGGTTTGTGCCATAATTCAGCAGGTTAGGAGGCTGTGGTTGTGAAATGATTATCCACATACTCGCATCACCTAGAGCTCTTACCTGACCTTTTCCTTCAAAGCAGCAAGGAAGTCACAGAACATTTCTGACCTGCTGCAAACCTTAACATCCCTTCTGTAAATGTAATTCAATATACATGCAAAACATCCTCCTTTTCCCTTCATTCACCTTCAGCTTCTACAATACAATACTTACAGCAGGATATACACCACACTTTTCACATTAATGCATTCAGAAGAACTTTCAAGAACAAGTGCTGTTATCAGAGATGTGAAATGTGTCATCTGACATGTTACTGCAGGACTACTTGTTTTGTGCCAAAGAATTAGCTGATATCAGCCATTCACCTGCAAGTTTTCAGTACAGTTTCTGTTTGTATTTTAGACATCCTTCAGATTATTTCTACATGGGAAAAGACGAACACAGAGGAACTACCCAAGACTTTCAAGGAATTAGAAATAGAAATCTGAACAGAATAAATCACTTTAACCGCTGGAAAGCTTCCAAAGCTGAGTTGACATTTTAAGAAAAGGTAACATCAAAACAAAAAAAAGACCTGTCATGACATCCTACACAATCTTACTCTTAGCACAACAAGTACAGAGCAAAAAGGTGGTGCACATTAGCATAGCTGAAGTAGATGTGCTGTGGCACAGTGCTTCATTGCCATGCTAGAGGTTAGAAATCAGCAATGACCATAGGGATCTGAAATGCAATGGCTCTACACTGCAGAGTGCTGATCAAACTGCTGTTGGAATCTGATATTATCATAAATTATTTGGTGATTGTTTTTCACTATTAATAACAATTAAACATAACATGATCCCACTCTGACAGATAGGACACAAACGGAACAAAAAGAAAACCTTATCTCAGATGGTGAAGGATGTGCGATGGGAAATAAAAAGTCAGGAAACACTGTGAAACAGGTATGTTTGCAGTTTTGGTGATCTCTGAAGACAAAGAACAGCAGCAGACCAAACATTTCCATGCCATCAAAGCAAATAAGGGTTTTGATGAGAGAGTTAAATAAAAATGAAATCTTATGGTTTTGCTAAGGTGTACCTGAGAATATGAAAAACAATTTGCAATGTCATATATTACATTTGAAAGGAAAAACTGATTGTCTTGCGTATTTGTCAACTTGAGTCAGAAATATTCTTAGGAAAAAGAAGAAACTTCAATCAAACATTTGACTGAAACTTCAGTAGACAGAGGTAGTCTTTGAAGCAACTATACAACTGAGTGAAACAGATGATGAAACCAGATTACAATGCATATTGTTTATTCTGCAATCTAAATACAGTATGATTTCTTTAAAGGGGCCAAAATGGCAAGCTATAAAATACAAAAATTTGATTAAACACAAAAAGTGCTCACGAATACAAACTAGGGTTCAAAAAGGAATAAAAAGAAAGGAGATGGAGCTATGAACACCTGTCCTAAGCAAATACTATTTTTTCACCATAAATTTAGATAGAAAGGTCTATTGTTTAGGCAGAAAGTTAAAGTTTTTATACAGGCTACCAAGACACTTCCTCCCTTTTACCTTCACATTTGGACTTCTCTCGTATTCTTTTTGACACTACCTCTTAAAACTGAGACTGCCTTTGTAAATGGTTAAACAGGTCAGTGATTTGCTGTCAATATTCTACTAAGGAGTTCACTTGCACCAGTCATGCACACATATTTATCATCAGACTGCAACAAAAATTGGTTCCTGATGAGTAGAAGTGGACTTGCAGAATGAAGATCTCAGGAAGTGGAGAATCTATTGATTTTTTTCCCCTCCTCTAATTTAAAAGAAGGTCAAAAAAACCCAACCAAAACCAAACAAACACACACGCACATACATTTGAGCTTATTTATCTTACACTTTCAGATATGAAAAGAAGAACGGTCATGTGCACA
Source organism: Merops nubicus (assembly GCF_000691845.1). Classification (NCBI taxonomy): domain Eukaryota; kingdom Metazoa; phylum Chordata; class Aves; order Coraciiformes; family Meropidae; genus Merops; species Merops nubicus. The sequence continues at coordinate 22,712 of NW_008624927.1, read as the reverse complement.
TGTTAGGAAAGATGTGCTTTTTTTCACTAATACAGTTTCAGTAATGTCAAAGTTGATGATTATCTATTTTCAAATTACTTTCTGGAGGGCCTGAGAACATTCACTACGTTTAAACTAAATGGATGAGAATCCTATGTATTTAAACTTGCTTTTCTCCACTAAAATTATTAATGCATGGCACAAATGATAAACAAGTGGCAACAAGACCAAAATAAACAAGAATAATTTCTACGATAAGAAACAAACAGAAAACTCAAAAAAAGCCTTCCAGACTCTCAAAATAAAAATTCTAAAAGAAGGGCTTGGGAAGAGAGGACCATCTTTCCTATTTTAATTAATGTGCTTCTCATAAGACAAAGGAAGAAGCTACATTGCTTATCAAATTGAAGAATATTCTTCTAAAAATAGCCACATATTGTTCCTTGAAAATGTACGGGCAAACTAACAGGCAGCAGAGAACTTACCTGGTATGGTGTGAAGACTGGGTGGACATATACATATCTGTGTTTGCATATATAGGTGCACATCATTTTAATGTCCACCTATTCAGAGTAAGGTTAAGGGCATAACGTTATGACTACCCACTCTATCTAGTCTGTTCTGTGACAGGTTCCACTGTTATAGATTGCAAGCGGTAGTGGACTAGATAATGATGAAATAGAAAAAGAAAAAATATGTGGCAGACATTGTTTTATGCAAAAGTCATTTTTATCATAATTTTATCATAATTTCCATACACACTCTAGATTGTACATACTTTAAACACATTGCTGCTATTGCTACTCCGTCTTTAGATGTAGTGTGTGTCTGCTAAAAGAAGACTTATTCTTTCCTCATAAAACCCAGGTGAAAAAGTCTATATTTAGTTTTCTGTTAATTTACAATATTAGGCCTTCAACAGTAAGTTAGTTGCAGTTACCCTTGTAAGCACCTACATTGTGAGAAAGAGGGTATCTGCCCTGAGCTTAAGGGTCACATCTATGAAAGGACCAGCTGAAGAGATGCTGGAGCCCACTGAGTGCAGTAATGCAATACACACAGATTGATAATAAATTTCACAGGGAGAGCAAATGTGCTCATAATGAAATTTAGAGAAGTGCTAGCACCCCAAAGAGCCTGGGTTAGACACACAAATCAAAGCTACAAGGATATACGTAATTCTACTTGGAACTCACGTCCAGAAGTTTTACCCCAGGTGTACTCTTTAAAAACAAAAACAAACCACCAAACACAAAAAAAAAAACAGATATTGAATTTCAGAGCAAGGTGCTTTTTTTCTTTATATCACAATGAAGGAAGGGCACCTTCTCTTCTCTGAACCTCACTCCACCATTAGAAACCTGAGTTCAGCTTTGTTTGTGCAGGATGGAATGAAGGAACGAATATAAATTAATCAATATATTCTAGAAGAAAAACCTGGCTACAGAGTCACAGGGGAAAAGATCACTGTCACTCTTGTTTACTTTGAATACAGAAATAAATGATTCACTGAGCCGAGAGAAGAGGGAAGAGGTGAGCAACTTTCTTTAGCCTTGTGAGTAAGAAGTTTTTTCCTTTTTCAGTGGCTATTTCTATTTTTGTAATCTAGGTACTGTTAAATGTAGATATGTATTAGCCAGTCTAGATACAGGATAATGTGCAATCTATACCCCAGGTATCTTATGTGAGCACTCTACCATATGTCCTGGCTAATCTTTAAGCAGGAATAGAGCACCATGTTCTCCTCTGCCAGCCTTCACCACCACCACTGGAGCTGCACACGAGAAGTTAATGCATGTGAGGCACACTGGAAATGTATCTAGAGATAGATAGCAACTCACAGGAATCACCTACCTTGGCAACCCTGGCAGGTATCACACACAGCTACAGTTTTATCCTTGTTTTCTGAGAATACACTAGTGTTCACAAAGCATAAAGTCAGGCTTTGTGTGAATACTGCAAGCTAGCTCTGCAATAACTAAGACAAGTGCTTGAGTCAAGAAAGCTGTGTTAGCACTGTGATCTTATAGAAAATATATATTGTCTTTCACACAGCATCCTAAGTTTTGGGGGGGGGGTTAAAATCTATTTTTTAATATAAAAATAAATACAGCATTATATAATAATTTTGACATTTTGGAAGGCAGTAAGTAGAAACCAAAAGGTCAACCTTTTTTCAGAGGTTTTCTGAAGGTTTTCATAAAATCTCAAAAATGCTACTCAGCATGTGTACAGGTGCATGAAGTGAAGCATCTCATCACTGCAAATATCAAACAGACTCTTCTCCTCCACCACTTATATCCTCTTAAGAAATTTGGAGCTCCTCTGAGGAACCTGAGGTCTCCTGAAACTTCTGAGCACCACAGTAATGATAACAGTGGTATTAGTGACATCCGGTGATTCCTGAAAAATATTGTAAACTAGTATTTGCTAATACAGTCCAAAGAGAAAGAAACGGATTTCCCAGGAGTGAGGGACTGACAATGAACATTTCTGATTATAAGACACCATCTTTCCTTCTTTAAAATGATGATCTGTTAGTGTAGGACTAGTTCTAGACCTACACCTTCTGTCCTAGACCAACAGGAGACTATTGGTCTGCGTAAGACATGCCTTGGATGTCACAAGTAGTCTCAGTTCACTTCTGAAGTGGTCAAGCAGTCACAACGTGCTTCACAGCACAGCAGGAGGAACTGCAGCTACATCAGCATTCCACAAGAAACACAATGTTTGGAGCTAACAGGGCAAACAGCAGCCATACTGTACAAAGTCAAAATACACACTGTACAAAGGCTGAAAGGATCTTTAATATGAAGCTCATAAAAAGAAGGTTTCCTACTAAAAGCTCAGGAGCTATAGTGAAAAAATAGCCTGTGCTCCCTGAAGGTAAGATGCAGGTTGAGTTCTGAGAGGAGGAAAATTTTCTCAGTGAAGCAACTGAGGCAAATTCAGAAAGAAGAGTTTCTCTGTCTACTCTGTCCCTCTCAGAGATGACTGATGGATAGCCCATGCAGAAAGATAGGCTCAGGATCCCTCTCATAGGTACTCCCAGGGAAAAGCTCTTCAGCAATGGTTGCATATAGATACATCCCCAGTGTGGGCACATCTGTGAAGGAAAAGGAATCTTCCCAGAATTGGCAGGGAGGAAGTATACCTACTACTGATCACGTTTGTTTTTTTTTTTTTTTCCCCCCACTAGATAAAGACTTCCTGGAGAAAAGCAAAAATGACGAGATAGAAGACTAAATTATGTGTATTAATTTATATGTATGTGTGTTAGTTTTTTCCTATATGCTAGGAGGGAAAAAAAATGCAGGAAGATAACTTCAGTCTTAACATTACTCAGAATAAACTGTTCTCTATATCCATGGCAGACAGGAAAACAAGTAAACTACAGCAAGGAAGAGTAAGGCAAGATATCAGAAAAAAAAATGGTAGATATTCAGGTACTAGAATCTACTGTAGAATTGCCATTGCTGGAGACATCTAAAGCCAGATCAAGTAGTTACCTGTTAGCATAAAGCATACAGCTGAAATCTACTTGCAGGGGAATAAAAATCTGTCAGGCATGGGGGATGAATTATTTGGCTTCCTGAGGTCTGTTCTAGCCCTGTCTTTCTAGTGATTATGGAGGAAACAGACAGCACTGAATCAAAACCTTGTGACAAGAACTCTTAGGAATACTTTGTTTCTGTGCCTAATTCCTAGCTCTGTAGTGTATGTTTTCTTGCAGTGGTAGACTTCAAAGGTGAGGTTCTATGAATGAGAAATGCTGGTTTAGCACTCTTGAGACCTCTTCTCAGGACAATTTGTCAGACATACACAAAACCTGCAGCAGGAACAGCAAAAATGCTGTCATGTGATAAGCTAGGCTTAAATAATTCATGTGTCTACAGACAGTGACAAAGGCTGCCTATGTCTTCTTGGAATTTTAAAGTAGCAGGAAATAAGTGTCTCTACTCTCCATAGCTCAAGTAGTTAAAAAAAAAATGCTAATCAGGTCTACTGGTTAAGTCACAGAATCCTCTCTACTGCCACCACACGTTGTTTACCAAATAGCTGTCCATTCTCACAGTGTCTCCATCTTGACATCCACCTCAGAGAAAATCTCCCTAATGGTGTAAAAGTATTGATAAATCTAACTTGGTCACATTCATTGTAATTAGGTTTTTCACCCCCACTATGAGGAATCAATATTTGCCCCTGAAATGGCCATCAGGTTTTTGTGTACTTTATTAGTGTCTTCAATTAGTCACAAAGGATTAAATATTCTAAGATTAATAGATACATTTTAAAAGCAATGATAATATTATTTACATTGTAAAGAAAAAAAAGTGCTTTGATTTTTACAGAAATGCATCTATTTCTATTAGTTGGAAACATGACAGCCCTAAACATACTGGGTCTAAAACTATTGTCTTTTCTAATGAAGCCTTACAAAGATCAAGAGATATTTAGGGAGAACTTCCAACAGCTACTCAAAGTTATTTTACACAGTGGAACTGCCTTGGCTGGAAGAAGAGACATCTACCTTAGTGTAAAGCATATCCATCTTTTTTTTCTGTGCTTCCCCATGCTCTGATGGTGAAGTTTTGTTGAACTCCAGCCTCAGGGCGTCTCTTTCTCCTGGAACAAAGTGACACACTTAACTCAGGGCCATGAACACCAGTGCAACATGTAGTTTGTCCATTCTTCTCTCTGCACAGATAAGGTAAAATGATACTGATTAATGTAGAGAGTCCTTAGACCTACATTTTATAGCAAGCTTGACTTGAAAACAATTAACTTTTTTCTCATTGAACAAGACAAGATATTAAATTTTAATGAGAGAATTATAGGAAGAGAATGTCCTCACTAATTTTTCTTCCATTTTCGTATGTCACATCTTGATTGTAAAAAACTCTTCTCAGTCCCATTTGACATCCGATTTCAGTGGTTACCCATTTTTCCAAAGTGGGCTTATTTTGACTGCCTAAGTGCTAGCACCTTTGTCCTTTCGCTGTTTTTGTGAGAAAAAGGAAAACGTCGTTCTCAATGGCCATTTAAGCTTATGCTTTTCTAATTACTCTAGGGAAATGGGAAGTGAATTTCCTGATGTGTAAGTTAGCTTGCTTTTTGTTATGGGGAGAGATTTCAAGCTCTTAATCTCTTAAATTGAAAACTCACAATAATTTTTATTAATTAAAGTGTTTAAAAGCAATTTGAGGGAAAAATATGACTAAACAATGAATCAGAAACGTCTTTAAGGTGGCTGCAACAGTCTCATTTCTCCAGTCTTATATACCAGAATAAGAAAACTTTGAATTTATTCAACCTCTTACCTCCAATTTGCATTCAAGGTAAGTATCCATAAGAACAAGTACTACCAGACCCAGCTCAAGTCCATTTTTTGCCTTTGCCCAGTCACAGCTTGTATAATGAAATGTATTACAACATTAATGGTACTTGTTCAAATAGCATTCAGAGAAACAGTGAGCAAGATCACCTGTGACCTGCTGCAGAGTTAGAACAAAATCTAATTAATTCCATATTAAAACTGTGTTGTGTATGCATAAACAGCCAGGATTTGCATGTACATTTATTCTTCAGGTCTAATTTAAGCATACTAATGATGGTCACTGGAGTATACAAAAAGCATGCAGGCTATATAAGGTTAAATAACTGATGGCATAGTTATGTTACACTTCTTGATTAACTTACTGATAAAATAAGCAAATTAGAAGCAAAAGCCTGTCACAGTATTTGCAGCTTGCTACTTTAAAAACTAGTTTTATGCATCACAGCTCCAGCAGTAGAAGTCATCCCTACTTAATAATGCCTAAAAGATACTATGAAAATAAAATTGATTTAATAATGAGAATTTCCCTAGCTGGTGTACATAATTTTAGTGAATAAGTCCAAAAAAGTGTGAATAACGGAGTGATAGAGAGTAACCAACATTCGACCTGCAAATGTAGAATAACTATCAAAATGGGGAAAAGGCAGATAAAAATACAAAAATAAAAAGGGTAATGATGGAGAAGCTCAAACTTCAGATAAAAATGTGAAGTTAGTCTGTCTAATAAAGACCAGGTGATGTATCATTTTTATATAGGTTTAGAGTTTTTTACTTGTTTAAATATTAACAAAGTTCATGTTTTATTACCACTATAGGATTCAAAGTGGAATAATCCAGCTTTCACAGCAATCATCAACCTTTCTGCATTTGGTAGGAAAAGATAAATAATGCAGGAACAAACCATTGAACTATTTTAGTTTCAAACATTAGTGTATCCTAAAAGCAGTCAAAATATGAAAGGCTGTTACATGACTATTTATCACTTATACTGCTTCAGGCATTTTACCTTTTATATTCTGGATCCATATAAGTAGGTAGGGAATTGTAAAACATAATCCCATGCCCTGTGGCAGTGCGATTCTGCTTAAGTACATAAATGAGTTTTGTATTTCTAAAGGTTAATTACTTCCATTTACAGATGAATTAATGCAATTCTATACTGTTTTTTTTTAAATTAAAGGCCTATTTTTAAAAGATAACTGTGTTATTTTCTTATTTAATCAATATTCTATATGTTCCTTTTATCCTCATGAACATGAAAAACATTTTGTCCATTTTTCTTGTTAATATGTTTATATAAAGAAGCTTAGTACACCTCAAAAGAAAAAAAGTTAATGCTGTGAGGCACCATACCCTACTCAGACAGTATCATCACACGTTTTCACAGAGTGGGTGCTTAGAGTATTAACAACTGGCATGCACTGCCAAAAAAAAAAAAATCAACACAAAATAAGACAGAGCAGCAGACGTGCAGAAGTTTAAAATCTCCAATTGCCTCAGCTATGTTTTGGGAGGAGAAGATCATTGAGAATGAAGCAACATGAGAAGCTTCTAACTTGCTCTGAGCGATAAGTAGACAATCCAATTCTTTTTGAATTCTCTGCAGCACAGTACATTAAGCACCAGTCAAAACTGGAGTATAGCTATCATCTGTGTGTCTACAGATGCTGGTGTCTCCATTTGGGCATGGCAAAGCAGTGACAATTTGAAATTCTCTTGCATATAATAACCACAGTCTATAAAATTTGCCTCTCTGTGCCTGAAAGAACATCTCTACCATTTTCTATTAGCTTGTCCCACAACATACCTTAACATCAACAAGTAAATTGAAAATTCAGCAGTGTGCTAGAAGAATTTAGAGTCTGATGGAAAAATAATGTTCAACAACCCGTAAGAGCCTTCAGAACCATCACCTTCTATAAGAGTTTGCAATCTCCAAGTCCTTAAGCCTTTCACTGCTGTTTTTTATTTTTCTCACAACAATCATACAATTAGCAATTGCTGTATTGCCTTCTTGGAGTAAAATGAAAACTTTATTAGCTTTCTGTGTGTTTGCGTAAAAGTTTGGCACAGCAGAATTTAGTGGTGGTGGAGTCATTCTTGCTTGTGACCTTGCTGCCACAGAGACATGTCACCTTCTCAGCACAATTCACATGTAATTCCCACTCCTCCTCCTGGGTTGCCCACTTCAACTTAAGCTACTATATGATGCAGCTCAGCAGCATGGTGTCATGGTTTGAGCTTGCCCCACCAGCAACAAAGCACCACACAGCCCCCCGTCACTCACTCCTACTCACCTCCAATGGGCTGGGGGAGAGAAAATACAACAAAAGCCTCAAGCATCAAGACAAAGGACAGGGAGGGTTCACTTACCAGTTTTGGTCACAGGCAAAAGACAGACTCAACTTGGGGAAACAAACTCCATTTAATAAAACCAAATAACCACCAATTCACTAACTGAATCAGAGTAGGACAGTGATAAATACAAGTGGATCTGTAAAACACCTTCCTCCCACCCATAGCTTCTTCCCAGGTCCAGCTCTGCTACCTCCTCCCTTACAGCAGTGCAAGGGGCAGGGAATGGGTGTTATGGTCAGTCCCAGTTCATCCCATGTTGTTCCTGCTGCTCCTTCCTCCTTCGAGAGAAAACTCCTCACAATCATCCCTGGCAGCAACACGACATCTCTCCCACAGAAGACAGTCCTCCATGAACTTCTCCAGCTAGCGTGGGTTCCTTCCACGAGCTGGGGTTTGCCCTGTGATGAACCACTCCAGTACAGGCTCCCTCAGAGTCACAGCCTTCTTCAGGATCAGTTCCCTGCTCCAGTGTGGGATGCTTCATGGGCTGCAGACAAGATTGTGCCCCACTGTCAACCTCTAGGGCTGCAAGGGCTCAGTCTGTCATCTCACCATGGGCCAAAGCTTCTTCAAGCTTTGTACAGGAGTCACGCCAGTAGCCCCACCTCCCACCCCCAAAACTCCCCAGGCACAAACCTCACACACATGGCAACTACCTTAACGTTTTTTGATAAGTATGGCTTTCTTGTGGAGATAAACCCCTGCAGCTTACTGTATCTAAGGGCTGTGAAATTCTTCCACTGGCCACATTTAATTCTTCTCTACAATGTATTAAGACATCATGAGACAGGAGCATCATTATGAAACACATGCCTCAAATTGACATGGCAGAAACACCAAAAGTTTCAAAACTCATTTACATGTACTAAACTGGTGTATGTCTACAGACAACACGTCACTTGACAGGCTTAGCAGGGCTGATTAAACTTAGCCTCTGCACTGGCTCTTCCCAGTCACTCTCAGTTTCTGTTATCCTCTGTGAGCAATGAATGCTATTGTATAAAAATCAAAGGGCTACAAAGATGGCATACAAAATAACTCCAGGTGTGCAGCTTACTTGTTTCCAAAGTAGGTTGCACTATTTTTTTTGAAGGAGAAAGCCCTTACAATCCAATCTTTTTCCCTCTACATGGGAAACAGTCATTATGGTTTTCACCTTATGTCAGCCACAGAAGCTACTGACATTATAGCACTGTTAATTTCTTATTTAGGTTTCATTAATAAGCCTAAAGAAAAGAAGGTGATCTATGCAGACAGAAATCTATTGCCAGTATTTTCTTTTTTTTTTTTTTATTACAGTGGAGCATGTAGCTGCTGCACCTTCTCTAAGACCATAATTTGGCTAAGGATGAGTTTCACTGATGATTCAATCAAATGGAAAGACTACCCATGGTTTCTTAGGATAAAGCAAAAGGCAGAAGGGCCCCTACCCCTGCTATTCTCTCACATGTATGTAGAACAGATATACACCCGATTCCAGCACACCCGTTTAACAGCCTGTGTCCTTGCAGAGTAAGCAACCAACACGCTTCAGTCGTAGCATCATTCCTTCCCTACTGAAGGGTTGGAAGAGATATCATGCATTAGACAGCAGATAAAAATATCTGTCTAAATCAGGTTAGGGCGTACCGGTGGCAGAGGCTATCACAGCCTCTTCTCAGCTCCTGTATTACACAGGGCACAGGGTCTGGCTGTGTCACACCATAACTTTTGGGACAGTAAGTCTTAACTGGAACACTTTCTGTAATGATAAAAAGTGTCACCCTCACTTGCTCATTGTCCCATCAGTCACTCACATAACTAAACTGTTTTTCCTGCTCTGGATTAAAGAGCCAGCCCGCATGAGACAGTGCCTCCTACAGACCTGCAGTTCCACAGCTTGCAGCTTCCCTGCCGATCCCTAGTTCCAATGGCTGAGGTGGTTGCTCAGCATCATGTGTAGAGGACTCGGGGCCACCTACAGTGAGCAACATTCATTACAAAGCAAACCCTCAGAATCAGCCACCTCAGAGGCTGCCCGAGGACAGGTGATCATGCAACGCTGTTTGTCAGAGGGTGCATGTGTGGGTGCATGGAAAGCATCGTGTCAAGAGACTGCTGCTTCAGCCGGTAACCCTTTTGCATGCCAGGTGAGCAGGACTCTCCACCTCCTCTCACTGTCTGTGGTGCAGGAAGATACACAATTTTATGGTCCACAACGGCACTTCAATAGTACCAGCCTGTAACTCTTGTGCTTTTGAGGAACTGCAGGTGCTCTGTGGCAGGATCTCTGTATGCAAGGTATAATGGTTTGAAAACAAACCAGTGAAAGACTCCAAGTCAGAAATACAATTTAATAAGAAAAAATAAAATAAATGCAACAATACAAAGGAAAACCACAGACAGAGTCAGAATACAACCTGATACTCTGTAGTTAGGGTGGTGGTAGCAGTCCAGATGAAGCAGTGGTCTCGTAGAAAAGATCTGGTAGCTCTTGTCCTCTGGAAATCCAGTGGGTAAGGCCCCCTGTGCTGTCCTGAACCCCAGTTTATATCCAGGTGGGAGCACTTGGCTCCTCCCCCTGGGCAGAGCATCTCACAATGGGTTGATATCAGTCTGTGAGTCATGCAGTGGGTCCTTGATGGTCCATTAAACAGAAATAGCTCCTGGGGGGAGCTCTGTATGAGTCATGGGGCAAGGTATGGATGGGCCCATTAACAGGGAGGACTCCTCCTGCTGGGTGGGAAGGTGTTAACATCTCCCCAGATCTCTTTCCTTATCTGTTAGAGCCTGGGGTGTGAGGTCTGTCCTGGGCAGCTGCTACCCATGATTTTCTTAACAGCCCATGAGCACTGACATAGAGAGTATAGAATACACAGTTTTTGGTTCTACCCACATAAGGATAAACTGGTCCCAGCCCCTGTAACCATGACACAAGGAGAGGAGGATTATGCTACCATGGCAGTTCTGTGAACCACTTACTTGACCACCAGTGCTGACCTAGGAACTCATACAGGAGAGCAGCCAGGAAATCAGTTTCTGACATAGGTATTTTGCTATCATGGTTCACCTTTTCCAGGGAGCTGCTTTTAAAGGGCACAGAATCCTTCCCAGTCAGACAGATGAATCATGATGCTTATCCAGAACTTCCACCCCAATGCCCTGTGCCTACCAGAAGCATTTTGCACTTCTAGTATGGCATGTGCAGAAAAAGCAGTAAACTCAACCAGGGTGAAGTCAGAAGTGCTGGCATCAAGAGGTCATTGCTAATGCATATCAGAAAAGTGTCCTTGAATGCATTATTACAGATAGAGGTCTTGTGGAGGATCTCAGGTCGTGAATCCCAAAGCAGATCTTCCATACTCTCTCCTATATCATGGTGTTAGAAGCCAGGGTACATAGATCTAAATTAGCATCAAGCTTGATGATGTGACACTACCCAAAATCTCTTTAAGCTTTCCAGAACAGATGTTTATCTGTGCTCCCTCAAATGTCCATTGCTGTCCTGGGTCTTCACAGAGTACCACTTTGCTTTTCTGAATTTTATCTAGTGTTGCTTATGTCTTTTGCATCTTGCAGTAGTCATAAGATTAATGATTGCCTGATAGAGCCATTAGATCACTCTGCCACATGAGAAATTTCCAACCTAATAACACAGATCAGCAGCATCTCCTCAAGACCCCAGGTGTCATGTCATCAGAAATTAAGTAGGTAGGTTGCCACAGCAGAAGAGGTGAGGTGAAGAGAAAAAAGAATTTTAAAAAATGGTGAAAAAGGAAAAAAGGGGTTTGACAAAGAAGCATGGTAACCAAAAGTAAAATAAGGCCAGAACGATAGAAGATTACACACCAGGAAAAGTGTAGATAGATGAGGAAGGAGCAGCAGTTGAAACAAAAGCACTGAGACCTGGCAAAGGTTAGATACCCGTGACAGTTCTTGATACAGTGCAAGAACCACTTCAACATGTTTCAGGGGTTCTCAGTGATTCAAGAGCCTCCTGTAGTGTGTTAGGTACTTCATGGTGACGTGGCATGTTTGCTGGTTCACACTCTCATGGCTGTTCCAAAGGGCCCTCGGTGTCTGAGGAGATATTCTGGATTCATTTCCTCTGACAGATATCTAGTTCACATGCATCATGACCACCCTGAAAACTGAGCCCACTGTGCTGTACATAGAGACAGTCGGGGCTGTTGCTTCAGGAACTCCTTACTGCTCAAAACCTGACTGCTAATGTACACACAGTCTCAAAGACAGACACCAATATTTAGCTTTGTTTTCTTAAAATGCTGACACCTAAACACAGAGAAAACCAATATAAACGTTTGGAGGGGTACATGAAGATGCATTTCCTAAACAACTCCAATTTGATAACTTCATGGTAAGTTCCCTAATTGCAAAAGGAAATGCCAGTCTTCTAATCATGAATGGATACAGGAAGATCTCTCCATCATACATAATTTAAGTGGACTCAATTGCAACAATCCTAAATTATGTAAATATAGATCTATGGAAACATTTAGAGCCTGTTTAGAAGGTTTAAATTGCTTCAGTAGTGAGACTGAAAAATTACTCATGTATGCCAAATGAAAAAAACCTCTACACTCATTGAACTGAGATCCTGTCACTGTTAAAGCAGAATTATAAATATGAGTTAGATGTTGGCACCAATTCACTCAAAATTTTGATCTGGAAAAATTCTTAAATAGAGATAGGAGAAATTCAGGAAACTCTTCCTTCAGGGGAAGATTTTAAGGTTGCATGATGAAGTATAGGCACTGATACATTCATTCTCTAACAATTTAGAGATCTGGATATCTTGTTCTCAAAACATGGGAATATGGGATATCTGCCTGCAAAGCCCACACCAGAAAAGACCTTAAAACTTAAAGACGGCCATAAACAGGCCCCAGAGTAAAGCTCTAGCAGAAATCCCATGCTCCTGACCTATCTGAGAACACCAGCTTGTTAATTTAATGAATTCATTTACCTGGATTCAAAATTCGTTTCACTGGATTCACCAGTGAAGGGAATTAGTTAATATTATACAAAGCACTATTACACTTCACTGTTTACTTCATGCTTGCCAGAAAATGATTAAGGTTCATAGTCAAGGTATTTGTGCTTGAGAATAACAATTACAGTGAGCTCTCTAGATCACACATAGCAATAAAGAATGTTCCTGAATGAGGAAATCCCAAAGGTACAGTGTCATAGAGGCTGACTGCCAGAAAAAAATGTCCTGGCTTTCCTGACACCAGCTGCACAAAACAGAAGCTCCAAGATACACTAGGCATTAGTCTCCCACACCTTTGCATAGTCACAGACATGCAAATGTGAAAAAAATATGGTAGCATTTTTCACAGAAGTTTAACAGTAGCTAAACATTTCTGTTGCATAAAGTGCAAAGTGCAACATAAAATATGAACCATTTCCATTTTGACTCTAGCTAACTAGTTTCACAGCACATGCTGTGCACAACCCACATTCCTTTACCACTGACAATGAAAAGATTATTAGCAATAGTCACAATTCCAGGACTATTCACTCATCAGGCAAAGACTTTCTCAGGCAGTTTGAGGAAGCCCCTTTCTTTAACAGCAGCAACAGAGAACTCAAAGACGGGGGAGCTGACAACCCAACTATTTCCATAAGTTATTCATAAGCTCCACAAAACCTGGAACTGGTGAATCTAAAAATAAGCCTCTGAGGAAGCCACACAGAGATCCTTTCCAATCTATCTCCTTTCCAAGAAGGCCACATTCTTGCATGCAGAATTCCCATGGAGGTGGGTCTTCTACTTCAGCTATCACATCAAACTTATGGTGGTGAATCCAGCAAAATAAAGAAGCAAGGCAAACCAAAGCAAAGTAAACTGAAAGGCAGATTCTGAGGGGTGGTGTTACAAAAGAACACCACAAAAGAAAGTTTTGGAGCTAGGTTACTCTCCCATAGATTGGAAAAGAAGTAACTTTTGTAAAGGAACAAAAAAGATGTCTCAGAAGAGTAAGCAAACAAATATCAGCCTTTATTATTAAAGTTTACATCAAAATCAACACAACTCTGCAAAATACAAGACTTTCTGACTATAGAAAAATGTGTATTTCTTCATTAAACAACTGAAATACGCCTGTAGTCACTCTGACTATCAAAGGGTAAAGGTATCTGATAACATCTGGATAGTCCACAAGATAAGTGTTATCCCCCTTCTCCTTCCCTCCCCCCTCCCAATATAGAAGAAACATTGACAAACCAGGAGACAAGAATCACTAAAACAGTTGGGAACTGAAGCATATGATGTAAGGCAAAAGGCTGAGTTTATTCAGACTGGGGAAGAGAAGGCTTCAGGTTGATCTAGACAGGGCTGAGCAGCGGAGAAGATAGAAAAGATAGAGCCAAACTGTTTTTAAAAGTGCACTGCAAAAGGACAAAATGTTATTGCCACAAGCTCCAGTAAAAGAAATTCTGACTAGATAGAAGAAACAGAAAATTTACAATGAGAGTGGTTGAGATCTTGAACAGGTTGCCCAGAGAAGCTGTGAAATTTCCACTACTAGAAGCTTTAAAAACTCACCTGTATAAAATTGATCAATTTAACTATGAGATTACCCAGATTTGAGCAAGGGGGTGGATTAAATGATCTTCAGGATTCCCTTCTAGACCTAAGCTGACTCCTTGGTTCAAAGTACCATGAGTCATAACACTACTAGGGCATGACTGTAAAACAATGTACAGTATTGACAAATGCATTCTGCTCCCTAATGTATATCTAAACCCATTACTATACATATTAAATGTAATTCATTGTGATTTCATTATAGCTTCCTCTTAAGGATAGCAGTATAACCCAGGACAAGTACATAGTTCTCTGCAAAAACAAACATATACATGCTGTTATCCATACATAGTTTCTCATTTAAAAATAGTTCAAGTTTCAAGCTTCTGAAACAGCAAGGAAAAAAAAGAAGGTATTCCATCTTTGCAAACCTTCTCAAGCCTTCAGCTTTTGCCTATTAATACTCCTTCCTGTCTGGCTAAATTTTAGGGTCTTAGGCTACAAGCCCTTTGTGTATAACCTGCTCTGCTGCATAGCAACTTTGATACGTCAGTGGACCTCAGGGTAAGGAGCATGGGTGAAAGTCTTCACACCTAGGCCAAAGCATGACTGCAAAGAGTCGGTGGAGCACCTGCAAAAGTGCTCGATCTCAAAAGGGCCTGCCACATCCCACATAGCAAACAAGCAAACTAGTGGCCAAAATGCTCTCTTGAAAAAGAAAACTTGGCTTCTGGTTGAATTCCCAGGAAATATTTATACATATTAAAATAACACCAGTAGAATTTGAAACCATCTTATAGACTTGCTTCTCTGGAGATGATGTGATTATGTTTTTCTTGGGAGGCAAAACATGGATCTTAAAGCTTCTTCAGACAGAGGAAAACTGGAGTCCATGGTTTCCATGCTCTGGATCAATAATGTGAGACCTGCACTCTTGATTAGAAGCATGTTACTGTTGTTGCCTCCCATTCATAGAAGTGCACCTCAGTTCCTGATTTTCTTTTTTCCTGGAGTCTCTGCACAAACCCAGCTATCACATAAGGCTACATGTATGCAACAAGTACAAAGGCACATTAAAGCTTCTCCTATTAAAAAAAAAATTCTTTTCCTTCCCAGCACAATACCAAAAGCACTGCCTCTTTTGTCAGCTATTATCTGTTTCTTTCATTTTAACTCTGCTACACATGGAAAGACAAATTATATATTGATTTTTCCTCCGTTTAATAGTCTCATGAACAAAGCTGCAGTGATGTTGAAGATGGTGCTTCTGGGAGAGAAGGGACATCACCAGCAGAGCATTTTGAATCATGGCTCTCTTCTGGGTATCTTTTCTAGATGTTAACAGACTTATCACCACAGAAGCACACTTCCAGAAAGTACATTCTGCTGATTGCTCCTCACATTGGAGCAAAGGAGCGCCATATGCATCCATCAGTATAGTTTTTCTGCCAACAGTACAGTGTAACTAATGGTCCTTTTCTGCCTCTGTCCCTCTCCCTTTGCTCCTTCATGTATTTTATGAGAGCATGCCATCCTCAGTGTTGGTGCTTTGTGGCTACTCCTGTACCTGGTATCATTAATGTGCCCATAAAAACCATGCTACTAGTAGAACTGCCCCAAGTAACGCGTCACTGGCCATTTCAGCCTTAGGTGAGCAATCACCCTACCGTAATTCACTGTGCTGTGCACAATTGTAACTACAAAAGGCTACTTCTTTATCGAACACTTTGAATCCCTCAGCTATAAATGGTAGAATTCTCAGCATTCAGCGGCTAAACAATATTCTATTTCTCTCCTCTTCGATCATATTTTGTGACAGTGAGTTAATTTACCTCAGTTAAACACCATGAGGATAGTTCTCTCAAAGTATTTTGTTCTTTCTTCTTATTTGAAGTCCTCAGCCAGAATAGAGACCAACTATGCTGGAGGCTCTACAAATAAAGGCAAATTGTTTATTAAGACACACTACCACAAAAGAGATACCACAGAGTTTTAGGCTTTGCTTCACAAACATACTAATAATGTCAATCATTGTTTGGTCCACAAACTAAATAACAACACCTATTCCAGCGGGACCACTCAATTTCTTATCAACATTTAAACACAAAAAACTACTTTCATGTTGAAACATAAACAACTCCAAACATTTCACAAAACACTATTTCAACTACCCAGATTTCTGATCAGGAACTAGCAGCAAGCCCAAGACCTTAATAGAAAAAGCAGCAAAATTTTGAAAAAAAAAAAACCTATATAGATACTCAGGTTTTGAGAAAACATCAGAGTACATAAGAATTTTATCTCACTGAAATCATTCTATGTATGATGCTTGGGCAATTTTTTAGTGAATTTTGTGCCTATGTTAAAAAAAAAAAAACACAACTTTTTTGTCCAAAATAAAAATCCTCTTATCCAAAAATAACAAAAAAAAAAAAAAAACTTCTAGAGGCAGAAGTAAAATTAGGTAAACCCAAAGTTTCCTTCCACCCTGTTTAGGGTTTGAAGTTTGGGGCCTTTTCTCTAATGTTTCAAATGTCTGAAGTTTTCAAAATATTTCATTTGGGACACTTCCAATAAAAGCTACACAAAAAAAAGGTCCACAGCAATATTCACAGTTCTAGCTTACTCACATTTTGTTCAATAGCTTCATTTTTAGTGCATTCAACAGGGCTGGGTGACATGTGGATTTATTTCCTTTCCCCTCTTTAAAGAGAACTGTGCTTACATGTCTCCTTCCTCCAGAAGGTGATTCTAAGCAATGGGCTTAGTCTTTCCCACTCAGTATATTTGATGGTTATTTAAGGCATCAGTGAAAAAGGGACCTCCAGGAGCACTTGGAGTACTATGATGCAAACAGCATCACACCCAGAATGTCCTAGCCCAGGAGTCACCCTGAAGGTATGGAACAATCTACTTGGGCAGAGGGCCAGACTGACACACTACACTTCAGATGTAGGTTAATGCCCTACCTGCAGTCTACCGGCCTCTACTCGACCTCTTTTTTTTTTTCTGGCATGAAGTCCTATATTATATGCTTGCTTTTATTAGAAGTACAGAAAATAAATAGTTGGTTTAAGGTTGCAAAAAATCCTTTCAGTCACCAAAGCATTTTCCTGATTTTTCAATCAACTTTTATTTGTTTGTTTGTTTGTTTGTTTGTTTTTTCTCCCCATTTTGATTCACTGCACTGGGCCCTTATCCCTGTTTCAGCAGCTGATCTGGGCAAAATCAGAGACTGACATAAACAATTGTAGCTATAGCAAACAAGGGAAGAGGTTGCAGCACATTTCTCACAGCTCTGCTGCTCAGCCTCATTTGT
>NW_008624927.1:0-5168 GCF_000691845.1 Merops nubicus | reverse complement strand
CTGAAAGCTCAGTCTCTGTCCCACAGAGTAGTTAATGACTCCATTGGAGAGTTTACAAACTGGGCAGCCACTATCTGTTGTGCCCACCTCAAGCAAGAGCATCCCACAGCAAAGCTGCATATGTTACTGTAACCTCACTTGTTTCTCCAAAGAGATTGTTCAAGGTTGATTTCCTTATCACTTACAAGAATAAAAGAATGTTTTGGGTTTGAATGGAGCATATAAAGGTCATCTAGTCCAACCCTCTCCCAGTAACCATAGACATCTTTAACTACACCAGGTTGCTCAGAGTCTCATCTAACCTAACTTTGAATGTTTCCAGAAACTGGGCATCTACCACCCCTCTGGGCAACCTCTGCAAGCATTTCACCACCCTCACTGTAAAATGTTTCTTCCTTATATCTAATCTAAACCTACCCTTCTTTTAAAACCATTACCCCTTCTTCCTGTTGGACCAGGCTCTGCAAAACAGACTGCCACCATCTTTCATATGGGCTCCCTTTAAGAGCTGGAATGCCTCAACAACGACACCAGATGGAGCCTTCTTTTACCCATGCTGAACCTGAACTCTCTCAACCTGTCTTCACAACAGAGGTGTTCCAGCACTCTGATCATCTTTGTGGCTCTCATCTGGATGCACTACAACAGGTCTATGTCCTTCTTGTGCTGAGGACTTGACAAATGGACACAACACTGCAGGTGAGGTCTCACCAGGGCAGAGCAGAGGGACACAATCACCCCCCTCAACCTGCCAGACATGATTCTCTTGATGCAGCCTAGGATGCAGTTGGGCTTCTGGGTTGTGAGTGCACATTGCCAGCTCACGTCCAGCTTTTCATCTACCATTATGCCCAAGTCATTCTCCACAGGGCTGCTCTCAATCACATCATCCTCCAGCCTGTACTGACATTGAGGATTGCCCTGATCCAGATGCAGGACCTTGCACTTGGCCTTGTTGAACCTCATGAGGTTCATACAGGCCTACTTCCTAAGCTTGTTGAGGTCCTTCTGAATGGCATCCTATCCCTCAGGCATATCAACTGCACCACTCAGCTTGGTGTCACCTGTGGAATTGCTGAGGGTGTACTTGATCCCATTGTCATTGATGAATATATTAAACAGCACTGGTCCCTGAGGGATGCCACCTGTCACCAGTCTCTATCTGGACACTGAGTCGTTGACCACCACTCTCTGGATGCAACCATCAACCACCAAACAGTCCACCCATCGAATCAATTTCTCTCCAGTTTAGAGAAAAGGATATTGTGGGGGAATAAGTCAAAGGCCTTCCTGAAGTCCAGATAGATTACTTCCCTAACTCTTCCCTTGTCCACTGATGTGGTCACTCCAAGAATGACTTGTCTTTAATTTATTGGGAGATTATGCAACAGGTAATGGTGGACTTTCAGCACATGAAATATTCTGCCTGTCCTAAAAAAATAAACAGTAGGCACATCGTATCCTGAGTTAAACTAGAGCCTCACTTCTATCCTAGACACCTAAAGCACAAAGCTTAAATACGTCTAGCTTAAATCCATAAAGCAACTTCAAAAGCCAGGCCAGATATTTTATCTTTCTGAAGCAAAGGCAAAAGTGGTGGCAAAAGTTTAAGTGTAAAGCCAAGACATAGTAATAGAAGAAAATGGTGTGGCCAGTGGTGAAACACCACTGGTAGAACAAAAGAGGGGTAACACAGCTTCCTTTCAGCTCCTGTCCCAGCACTGGCTACTGTGCTAGTATCTACTGAGATTCATTGGCTTTCAGTGGGAGGCGAAGAACTAGGATCTCTCTTCAGACAGAAATGTTTAAGACATCTAATATCTATGCCATTGTGAGTTGTTCTCTTCTCCTTGCTTTAATTTTGTGGATATTTTCCAAATCAGATTGTAAGTCGGATGACACGTCCTCTTGTAGAGAATGCAGGCTTTAATATCGCCTATGGCATATTTGGATCCCTTCTGTGTCTGAAAAAGAGGAAGAACATCTCTGTGACAGAAAGCAAAGATGAACCAGAGACCTCAAATACTGGATATCTGGGGGTAACTTCTGGGAAAAAGACTTCTGGTCTGCCCCTGATGCTGTTTGAAAATTCAGGAGTCCCTATTCTAATCTGTCCTTTTGTACCCTACATGTCCACTCACTCGTCACATTTCTAGGACTCTAAATTACTGTGACAAGTGGTTTTACATGTAATGCTCAAAGTGCAGGACTCGTTTTCATTTAATCAATATTATGCATATGAAAGTATTGAGGTACTGAACTCATTATTTTAAGAGTCATCAACATGACAGTTGATAGTTGTGTTGTGATCCTTTTTGTCTAGTTGTGCAAAAAAAGGGCAAGGCTAAGCATTATGAGTACATAAAATAATGGAAAAAAAGATAGGGAAACACAGACTAACAAAACCCTGGAACCTGAGATTTAGTTATCAAACAAATCAGTAAAGTATTTGATTATATTTTGCTCTTGTACTTGAAGATACAAAGGAAGAAACTATTTTACCTGTGGCAAGAAAAGTAATGCTGTTAAGAACAACGTTCAGTGATCAGCTCAAAACACTGTTCTGTAATATTTTTCACATTGAAAAGTACTTTACTTCACAAATAGCCCCATTTGAGTGAGTGGTAGGGTAGTATACCCAGCACATAAAAAACAACATATCTAAGCTTCATGGAATTAATCATTAGGAAAACAGTAACACTTAAGAAACCATCTGCATGAGTGATATTTATTTTTTCACTCTGTATAGATTCATTACTTCCTATTAACTGTGCAAGGGAAGAAATACAAGACAAACAATTTTAGGTAATCATAACCAGTTCAGTAATTCCAGTTAAGTATCATTAAAACTGATGGACATTTGTTACAATACAGTTCAAAATTATGGGACTCCAGGAGATTCAGTACACCCTTTGCATATATATAGAATAAAAAAATAATTCACAGAGTTTCTTGCTGACTGGTCGCTTGTGTGCTTTGTATATAAAATAATTCCATCTATCAGGGAACTGTAGAGCGAGAAGTTGTAACACTAACACAAAACATACAAACCTATGGCATAGTAAAAAAGCCTATTTTTACTTTAATTTCTGTTAAAGTATATAATTATGTCACCAGCTTAGCTGTGCTATTCAAATCCCCACTCCTGCCTCACCTCCTCAGCACTTTTGTTTTTTAAATCCAAGAAAATTAAAGCAGATTTGATGCAACATTAAGAGCAAACACTTAAATATGCAGAGGTCAAGAAAATAAGAAATTATGGTTCCCAGAGCAATATTAATTTTACTACACTAAACACACCTTATATAAAATTGTATGCACAGTGTTACATAATATAAATCACTCAGCATAGCCAAGTAATTGTTACTCTGTGAACTTTAATATTTTTTTAATTTGCCTGACTTTTTATAACTGTATTGTTTACCTGTTGCATTAGAAGAATTTAATTTTTCTCATTTGCTTTATGTTATAATTTTATAATATACTGTAGCTTAGTCCCATGCACTCCACTATTGGGACCACTGTACATGGACAACTGGACACTTTGGGATGTTTATACTAGATAAGGGAAATTTAAAGAGATTTCACAAGTTCTCAGTGACAGGTAACTGAAAACTGGGAGTGAGTTATCAATGAAAATTTTTGGCATTTCTGTCCAAATGTATAGATATAGTCTCAGTAACTCTTTGAAGACTTTTTAAAAAAAGTTCAGATTGTGTGTTCTAAATTCAAGCAATAAAAATATTTCACAAGTAAAAGTTTGGACATATTAAGATTTCAAATTTCCATTTAACCACCAAGAATCAGATACTTCAGTGTAAAAAGGGGATGCAAAATGCTACTAGTTCATGCAAAATAACTATTTTTAAGGAATAATTACTATACAGAATTTGCAGTGAAAAGGCTCAGATTTAACTCATTTTAAAACACTCTGAAAAACAACAAAAAAACAATTGAAAATCATCAAACTAAATGACAGCCCATTCACATATCTAGGAAGCCAAAATCGTATCCCTGGGGTGTTCCTGAAAAGAAAGTAAAAATTCCTAAACCACTCATCATCCTACAGAAAGGAAGAAAAAAGGAACTACCACTTGTGGAAGTCCAGTGACTAAGTCCATAATGTTCACAAAGCCCCCCTTCAGTGACTAGGTTATCCTGCCTGTGCTTCTTCAAGTCTGGTATTATTGCTGGCTTCTAACTTTTTAAGTAGCTACTAAATGTTTTGTTGAGATGCAAAAGGCAAACCTGCAGTGGAGTGGGCTCCCATATCATGCAAAGTGAGTTAAAATCACTTATGTACCTTCATAACTCATGTAAGCTGACCAGTTTTACTTCTCACCACAATGCCTGTTTTTTACCTCATTTGCTGATGCAAATAACCTGTCTACATTTAGCCTGTATCTGGGGCTAAACTACAGCAGTTGGTCTATCACCTGATGACCCATCCTCAGCCAAGAAGCAGGATCAGCAAAATGAAAGAAGACCCACAGGTTGAAATGAAAGTGTATTTCATGAAGCAGTAAAACTAATACTAATACTGATGCAAATAAAAAGTATCCAAAATTATACTCAGGCCAATAAACGTACAGCAGTCACAATAAATGGGAAAGAAGTCCTCGGGAGCAGAATGATGAGTGAGCCCCTCCAAGGGGTCTTCAAACAGTGAAGAAAGTTAATACGAATGTGCATAATTTTGAGTGTCTAGTGAAAAATTAATATTAGCTACCTGAGAGTTGCCCGCTTCAGTGTCATTCTCCATGACTCATGCTATGTTTAATTGTTCTAAAACAAATGAATCAAGACAATGCTCTTGGGTGTTCTGCAGCTTCTACAGTAATTAATTCAGGCCTTTTATCACCTGCATTTGAAAGAAGAGCTGAAAGCAAGAATAAGGTTTGGGGATTTTTTTTTCCCCTATATCTTGTCTCATTATGCAGCTGAGTGTGATCAAACCTGTGCATGTACAGTCAGCAAGCAGAACAGAACTGCTGAGCACCCATAAATAGTGCTGAAATCAATAGGAACTGCAGGGATATTGTGACTTTGAGAAACAGTTCATCCTTCTTCAGGAGACTACTTATAGGTTCTGAAGCTGTTTAAGAAGATTTCAGTACTGGTGGGGCTTTTTTATTTCCAGGGGACTGTGGTGGTTTAAACCACTTTTA